>NC_089590.1:66292230-66517100 GCF_019320115.1 Miscanthus floridulus | reverse complement strand
AATCTCATCCACGATTTGAAAAACCCTACCATTACTTAGAGAAAGGGCGGGATAAAACCTCTGGTAAATAATCCTCTCGTTCCACGTAGCATCTTGTTCACTGTGATTGTTCCACACCACCTTATAGAACTTAATGATCTTACTCCTTGTTACTCTTTCCATCTCTTCTAACACTCGGATTCTTTTCTCATAGGTCAAAAATCTGATTAAAGCTTATGTTGGTGGGTGCAATAGCTTCTTTAGGTACACGAAGACACTTCTTCAACTGAGAAACATGGAAGACATCAAATATTGCACTCATCTCCTGGTGGAAGTTGTAACTTATACGCGACATTTCCTTTCCATTCCACAATCTTGTATGGCCCTACATATCTAGGCGAAAGCTTCCGTTTCATTCCTAATCTCTTCCACGCCTTTCATGGGTGATATCTATAGCAAGGTCTCACAGTCAGTCCACCTAATCAACGTCCAGTGGTCTTCTTCTTTTGATTAGTAATACAGCTTGTGTCGGATTGAGCCGCCTGTCAGTATTTTGTTGGATAATGCACACGTTGCTCTTCAGCTTAGTTACAAATTCAATACCAAATTGATCTCCTTGTCACCAGGCTCAATCCAATTCAACGGAGTTCTACACTTTCTACCGTACAAGGCTTCAAACAGAGCCATCTTGATGCTTGCTTGGTAACTGTTGTTGTAGAACTCAGCTAAAGGTAACCATTATCCTCCCATGAACCCTTGGGAGATATAACACAAGCTCTTAGCAAATCTTCTAAGATTTGGTTCACTCGCTCTGTCTGTCCTAAAGTGTTGTGGATGGTATGCCAAACTTCTAATCAATTTTGTTCCCAAAGCCTGGTGCAAGTGTTCCCAGAAATGAGCTATGAACAGTGGTCCTCGATCTGAGATTATGGTCCTGGGTACCCCATGTAGTCTCACAATCTAAGAAACATACAACTCAGCATACTTCCCAACTATATACTGTCACGGAACCGACCAATTTATAAGAGCACAAGTACAAAAACAATCGCCGGGACGATCAAATTCTCGAACTTGAGCCCATATAAACCCGGTAGTCAACCGAAATCTCGAAGGATTTCAAACCAACTTGCATACAACCAAGATCACAGTAATCCAACATAACATATCGTACGTTACAATATTTCACAGATGTTCGCAAATAGATTACATCATCACAGAGTCATTGTTATTACAAAACGAGTCTTGTAAAACATGCGGAAGCAAATAGTTTAACTCACACACCGAGTTCAAATACACATACTGGTTCGCTGATCACAGACCGCAAAAGCATTCAGATAAGAGAAAGGAGATCATGCCCATGATCTAGTCCTCATCACCCGCCGGGTGGAGACAATACTTGCAGAAACCCTGATATAGAAGGTCATCTGCACAAGAGAGAATAAACCCTGAGTACGGGATTGTACTCAGCTAGACCTTACCCGTCAAAAACCAAACAAATGACACCAAGAATTATGCATAGCTTAATGTAGTGGAGCTGGCTGACATTTTCTTTTGCAGAAAGCATAAGTAATATTGATCAACTCTTAACCTGAACTAGCCAGTAACTTTTTAGCCATTAACCTGTCATCTATATTAGCACCTGTACTAAGCAATCATTTTATTAGGGTGCAAACATTTAATAACCATATCAGGTATCATTGTGGCAACCTTATCATCATCCATTTAACCATATCGTTAAATTAATTGAATCTACGTTGCCGCTGCTCAGTCAAGTTCTCACTATCCGGGAGAGACGGCGATTCGAATCAATTCCTATCCAGCTGGAGGGTATTCCTAAACACAAACCCTGCTTCCCCCGTCAGGGTCGCAACAAGTCACCTTTGGTACAATTCAGGAGTCACGGGTCCGAACAGATCAGCATTCTCAGAGAACCACTCTGCCAAGGTTGTTCGGGACTCTAACCCGCCTTGGACTTATGCCAATGGCTCTCCGCACATCCTTACTACCTCTAGAGTACCGCCACTGCTCGCGTTCCCGGCCTGAATCGAGCTACTAGGCTTCGCGGTCGGAACGACTTATCCGGCCAGCTAAGTGTTAGGCTGCGTTCAACATGACATGAGGACGTACAGTGTATCGGTCCTTAAACGACTCAGATGGAGTCACTATGTTCAAACCTACACAAGACCCCGCCCGGTCTTAATTCATTATTTACATGGTTCTTTTCCACGATAGCAAATATAGCCAACCGTGATCCACCTCATCCTAAAGCTCGCAGGTGACAGGAAATCACCTGACTTCTACCGCACTAAGCATGGCTAAGCATTTAACCCGTCCTGGACTTAAATGGGATTCCAGTGCGATATCTGGACAAGGAAGGATATATAATGCAGCAATTGGTTCCAACCAATTCCTATACTTAATGCATCATCAACAATAAAAGATACTCAATGTATTTGTGAAAACATAGGAGGCTTAATATGCTCCGGGGCTTGCCTTTCAGGAACGAAGAAGGCTGGTGGTCAGGGCACTCGGGCAATTCCTCCGCGGCGACTGCTTCGTCGGCTTCCTACACTTCGGGTTCCTCCTCCTGGTTGGCTCCCTCGAACTCCAGCAACGTCACTCCCTCTGGCACACCTATTGCATGAATGCGCAAGATAAATATCATGGATGCACATGTACGAATGTCGGGGATGCTCGGGGAATGCACATGTTCGCTGTAGTTTGCATATTCCAACTTAAGCCCTATTCAAATCACTTTCACTTACCACGTTTATACAACCTAAGGTATAATTGCTCATCTTCCGTTAATGACCTAGCACCTGCACCTAAGCATATTCTCAAGTTAGGCTAACCCCTACACAATCAACGAGAACCTTGCAACAACATACATTCAAGCATTGTATTTCAGCAAAAATGAATACTATGTAGCGGCGCAGTAAACTAGTCATAACTGAAGATTTATAAATCCAAATGATATGCAACAAGACAATCTGGAAAGCTTATAAAATTGTCTACAATACAATTTCAGACCTCAAAGCATGATTCAAACCTTTACTAGGTCGAATTCATAAATCAACGGAATTCTATCCTCACAAGGCAGAGAATAAGCAAAATCTGCAACCTAACTTTAAACAGTTGTAGTTTCTAAACTACTGGGCCAATTGCCCTCAAATTTTGATAGGAGCTAGACACATACATTATATACAACTTTTGTATTCATCACAATCACAGAAAACCAAATTATCATGGGGAGCTTTCTAAAGTCCCCAGATCTGTCCAGAGGGACATAATGCAAACAAGTAATTAGCAACTTATGATGTACACATATAATTAGACAAAACCAACTTTACTATCTCATCACACATATCATAAGAACACCAGAAAGTAAAGTGTTCATCACCAAAACATTTCTTTTACTACCTTTCTTAATTTATTTAATTAATTAGTGGAAATAGTAAACATATATGAAAACTACCCCATTAATTCTACAAAAATTACAGTAGACACTACATGCTCTAGTAGACTACCATAAAAATTTCACACCATTTAGTAAGTACAACAGCCTACACAAAAATGGTAAGACAGAATGACTTAAAATGGCATAATTAGGAAACCTTAGTGAAAAGTGTCAAGCAACATATTTCATATTTTTCCTAGCATCTTTCAGGTACCAAGATACTACCTACCAAGTTTCATGGCCATAGGATTCATAATTAATTTACTAAAATTCACCCAAGTATCTACCAATGATAAAAGGAAAATCTATAACTCAAAAACTACACATGCAATGACTCTCAAATTTTAACCAGAGCTTCTACTATACAATACTAGCTTACCCACAAAATTTCATAATTTTTGGATCACAGAAACTCAAGATATGATTTAAACAAGTTTGCATGCATTCAAAAACACATTTCAAGTTCCTATTTAATTCACCCAAAATTTCTACCTACTGTGCTCAAGATATATTTTTATTAAATACTAGACCTCACAGTGAGTCTAACAAAATTGGAACCACCCAATTTGGATCTACAAAACAGGAGATACAAAAATATCAAATCAACACTCAAAACTGAAAATTTGAACTATCCTTAAGAACAACAGCCACTGACGTGTGGGACCCGGCTGTCAGCCGACCCCACTGGTCAGCGGCAGCAAAGCAGAGGAGGCGGCTACGACGCTCGGAAGACGGCGGAGCTCGCCGACGGTGACCTCACCGGCGACGAGAACGGCACCAACGTGACCGCCTAGACCTACTGCGTCGATTGGCACCCTAACCGCAAACCCTACCGACCTCTAGGTACCCCGGCCACGGAGCTCGGTGGCTCGGCCATGGCGCACGGCGGCGCGTGACCGTGTTCCGGCTTGGCTGGACCGGCGTGGGTGGTGACATCATCACCCGAGCATCAGCGCATGACGGGGAAGATGAGACGCGGGCTAAGGATGGAGGAGTGGTGCGGTGGTGCGCTGGCCGCGGTGAGCGCCATCTCCGGCGAGGGTGCGACGGCGCGGGAACGCCGACAAGCGGCCTCACCTGAGGTCGATCGACCGCGCGGAGATGAAGACGAGCAAGAGGGGATCTCGGCGGAGCTTCGGTGAAGGTGTAGTGCGCGGTTTCGCGGTGGTGAGTGCGCGGGAGCTTGCCGAAGCTCATGGCGGCAATGGCGGAGCGGCTGTTTGCTTGGCGCAGCGCGCGGTGGAGGAGAAGAAAGGCGAACAGGAGTGGGTGAGTGCATCGGGCAGGCGCGGGGTGGCTTCAAGACGCGGCCGGCCGTGCCAGGGCGTCCACGGCGCGTGGCCAGCGTGCTCAGGCGAGCGGCGACGCGCGACACCCACGCGTCGGGCGATTTCTGAATCGGTGAACACTGTAGATGCCTGAATTTTTCGTTTCAGAGCTCATAGGTGTCGACTGATAGGCGATATTTGGTGGTGATTAACTTCTAATCCGTGTTGATCTAGCTCATGTCTTAGTTAACAAAGATGGAGATCTACATGTGGTCTACAACTTTCACAATTGGAGCTCGAGCTGGTTCGGCTTGGTTTGCAGACTACAGAGCTCTCAACTAGGGTACATGAAACTGAAACTCAGTTTTCATACTTAGAAAATTTCTAAGTGTTGAATCCAAGCTCAAATCTGACTTGTGGGTCCTTTTGGAGCATGTTGTGCACTTTTTCATGACTTGGCTTCTAAACAAAGTTTGTTCCGTATTAAATTCTCTACAACTTTGCTTTAGGTTGCTCAGACATGCAAACATCCTAAGCTACACATTTTAAACAGTCAAACACAGGAGCTCTAGGGGTCCAAATTGGTCAACCATGACTTGGAAACCTAATTAGGCAAAATGATCAACATGAACAATGTTCCAAATGACATTTTATGTGTAACTAAGTTACTTACAAGTATTTCTAGCCACACCATGCATTGGTCACACAATAATCAAGCAAGGTATGTACTGAAACAATGAAAAACACATGAAATGTTACAATTGTTTTATAGTCATGTTTCACAGGTTTCATGATCTTGTTGCATAGTATTAACTAACCTTGTTTCACTAAGTGAGTGGCACATGTTGCACTTATGTGTTGCACACTTTACATTTCATAAAAGAAACAACACACATAAACTATTCAACATGTTGCAATGTTTCGAAATCATGTTTCACGTGATATAAGCTCACGAAGGGATGCATGATGCTCATGTTCATGAAATGTAGTGCAAATGTGGAAGCTAAACACCAGGGGTGTTACAGCCTTCCCCCCTTATAAAAATCTCATCCCGAGATTTGAAAAGCGTACCATTGTTGATAGAATTCCTTATAACCATCCCTCAAATAGTCTTCCCTTTCCCACGTTGCATCGCGTTCACTACCCTGATTGCTCCACATGACTTTATAGAACTTGACTACCCGACTCCGAGTCACTCGCTCACGAGTGTCAATCACTCGAACCGGTTTTTCTTCAAAGGTCAAATCTGATTTTAACTCGATATCCCGCAATGGAACTCTCTCTTCAGGGACGCGAAGACATTTCTTTAATTAGGATACATGAAAGACATTGAAGATAGCACTCATCTCAGGAGGTAATTGAATCTTGTACGCCACTTTACCACTTTGTCTAATGATTTCAAATGGACCAACATATCTCGGCGCAAGCTTTCGCTTCACACCAAAGCGTTGGACACTCTTCATAGGTGAGACTTTTAGATAAACGAAGTCTCCAACTTCGAACTCAATAGGTTTCCTACGTCGATCAGCATAACTCTTCTGCCTAGCTTGAGCTGCGGCCATGTGGGTTTGGATAGTACGGACTTGTTCTTCAGCTTCTTGAACGAAATCAATTCCATAATATCTCCTTTCACTGGCTTCTACCCAGTCCAACGGGGTTCTACACTTCCGACCATACAATGCTTCAAACGGTGCCATCTTTATGCTCTCTTGATAACTATTATTGTACGAGAATTCAGCTAGGGGTAACCATTTTTCCCATGAGCCCTTAGCCGAGATGACACAAGCTCTCAACATATCTTCCAAGATTTGATTTACTCGTTCAGTTTGCCCATTGGTTTGCGGATGATAGGCAGAACTTCTTACGAGCTTAGTCCCTAATAACCCGTGTAAGTGCTCCCAAAAGCGAGCAGTGAACTGAGGTCCTCTATCTGAGACAATAGTACGAGGGATCCCATGAAGTCGGACTATCTGGTTGAAGTACAACTCCGCGTAGTCGGTTGGACGAAAGTCTATGCGGACAGGAATAAAGTGTGCCGACTTGGTCAGTCGGTCCACAATTACCCAAATTGAGTTAAAATTCCTCTGAGTGGTAGGGAGTCCAACTATAAAATCCATACTTATCTCTTCCCATTTCCAACCTGGAATAGAGAGTGGCTGAAGTAATCCAGCTTTCATGTGCACAGCCTTGACCCGACAACAAGTGTCACACCTAGCCACATAAGCGGCTATCTCTTTCTTCATTTGGTCCACCAAAATCGAGGCTTTAAATCATGATACATTTTACTACTACCAGGATGAATAGATAGTTTAGAGGAATGAGCTTCGGATATGATTTGGTTTCTGAGCTCTCTATCCTTTGGAACTACTAACCTATCCTTGAACCATAACACGCCTTCCTCATCTACTCGAAAATGTTTGGTTTCTTGCTCTTTCATCTTGCGCTTGATGTGAAACACACCTGCATCTGTCTTCTGTAGCTCGATAATTCGACTCTGTAGAGTACAACTGACAGTGATGTTGTGCAGGACTACAGGATGAAGGAGCTTTGACAAATGGACATCACTCTCAATCAACGAGTGGCAATGAGACTTTCTGCTTAAGGCATCCGCGACGATGTTTGCCTTGCCAGGGTGATAGTGCACTTGAAGGTTATAATCCTTGATCAACTCGAGCCATCTTCTCTGACGCATATTTAACTCTGGTTGAGTGAAGATGTACTTGAGACTTTTATGATCAGTGTAGATGTTGCACACATTGCCAAGCAGATAATGTCTCTAGGCCTTCAAAGCATGAACAACAACAGCGAGTTCCAAGTCATGCATTGGATAATTCACTTCATGCTTCCGAAGTTGGCGAGAGGTATAAGCGATGACTCTACCCTCTTGCATAAGAACACCTCCTAACCCAATACCTGATGCATCACAGAACACATCAAAAGGTTTCTCGATATCCGGTTGTGCCAAAACCGGAGCCGATGTTAGAAGAGTCTGCAGGGTATGGAAAGCCGCATCACACTCAGGAGTCCAGACAAACTTCATGTCTTTTTGCAGCAATCGAGTCATAGGCTTGGCTATTTTAGAGAAATCCGGGATGAAGCGACGATAATAGCCAGCCAACCCCAGAAAACTCCGAACCTCATGCACCGAGATGGGAGCCTTCCAGTTCAATATTTCTTGCACCTTGGTGGGATCAACCATAATTCCACCATCGGACAACACGTGTCCAAGAAAAGGTACCTCACGAAGCTAAAATTCACATTTGCTGAACTTTGCATACAGCTGGTGTTCTCGCAATCTAGTAAGAACCACCCGCAAATGTTCAACATGATCTTCTTCATTCTCAGAATAGACCAGGATATCATCTATGAATACCACCACAAATTTGTCCAACTTAGGCATAAACACTGAATTCATCAGATACGTAAAATGTGCGGGGGCATTGGTCAATCCAAAAGACATAACAAGGTATTCATACAGACCATATCTTGTAGAGAATGCAGTTTTTGGGACATCCTCAGGCCGAATTTTGATTTGATGATACCCAGATCTCAAATCAATCTTGGAAAAGACTTTTGCTTTAGATAACTGATCAAACAAGATATCTATGCGTGGCAGAGGGTACTTATTCTTGATTGTAACTGCATTCAAGGGTCTATAATCTACACACATGCGTAGAGATTGATCCTTCTTCTTCACAAAGATGGCTGGGCACCCCCACGGAGATGAACTAGGGCGGATAAGGCCTTTCTGTAGCAGTTCATTCAACTGGGTCTTGAGTTCAGCTAGTTCATTGGGAGGCATTCTATACGGCCTTCTAGATATGGGAGCTGTACTAGGAAGCAACTCTATCTTGAACTCTACTTCTTGATCCGGGGGCAATTCAGGCAAATCATCGGGAAAAACATCCGGAAAGTCACACACGACAGGGATATCTGCCATAGACTTTGCTTGCACCGCATTGGTCGTGCAAGAAAGATTGATGTCCTTGGGTAACTGTACTAGAAAACCCTCCTGATTACCAGGATCTCTGAGCATGACTACTCTAGTTGACGTATCAATAAGCACTCCATGACGGCTCATCCAGTTCATTCCCAATATCACATCGATACCTAGCCCCGGTAAAACTACCAAATCAACCTGATAACTTCGCCCCTCTATCTCAAATTGTACGTCCCCAACTACCAGCTTGGTTGGGATAATACCACTGGCAGCCCTAATACAATAACCCTCACCCTCAACAGTATATGTTTTCTGCATAAACTTGGATGCAAATGATGGACTAATGAAGGAATGTGAAGCACCTGAATCAAAGAGTACAACTGCGGGGTGTTGGTCAATCAGAAACTTACCGGCAGTCACTACCTTACCTGAAGGAATCTCAGTAATATTAGTGTGGTTCACTTGTCCTTGACGGCCAACCTGGTAATTATTCTTCTTAGGGTAAGGGCATTCCCTTGCCCAGTGGCCTGTCTTATTGCAGTTCCAGCACGGCATGTTGCTTGGTGGAGCCCTGGAACTGCCCTGACTGGTAGTGCCCTTGGGAAGAGCAACTGTAAATGCCTTGCGGAACCCAGTCTTGGCGGGATTCTTCTTCTGCGGGGGGCGAAACTTGGCGGCTGATGCTGGAGGACGGAATGGAGCCCTTTGTGCGACGGGAGCCTTAGATTGTGAGGCACCCACCTCATAGGCCCTCTTATGACTTTTTGAAGCAGCATACACAGCATTGTTGTTCTCTTGCGATAAAGCATCACTCACAAACTCATTAAAATGAGCGCACTTGCAATTTCCCATGGTCTTCATCAGTTTGGGGCTAAGTCCCCGCTTGAAGCTTGCAATCTTCTTGGCATCTGTGTCCACAAACTCGGTAGCATACCTTGCAAGGTTGTTGAAAGCTTGCAGGTATTCGTTCAGGCTCTTGTTTCCCTGAGTCAGCTTCATGAACTCTGTATGTTTGATCGCCATAAGACCAGGAGGAATGTAATTTCCTCTGAAAGCAGACTTGAACTGATCCCATGTGATTTGGGCATTAGCAGGCATAGTGGACCGATGATGACTCCACCAAATGCCAGCAGGCCCATGAAGTTGGTGCGATGCGTACTCAGTTTTTAACACCTCAGTCAAGCGGAGCAGATGGAACTTCTGCTCGAGAGTGTTCAACCACTCATCAGCTTGTAGAGGCTCCTCAGCCTCCTTGAAGATTGGGGGTTTTGTGTCAAGGAAATCCTTGAAATCATTGTATTGATTTGGATCCGGTCCTTGGCGTGGACCACGGCCATCACGATTCGCAATCGTACGGAGGGCCTCGGCCATAGTGCGCTGTCCTTCCGCAAGCATTGCTATTAGTTCTGTTGGTGTGGGTGGTGGTGGCGGAAGATCATCATCATCACTCGCACCGGTGGAACGAGTACGAGGCATCTGCACAATGCGCAACCAGTAATTATTGATGATGTCAGCACATTGGAGAGGAACAATATAATCGTGCCAAACTGTATTTACTGACGAGAATGAAAGCTTCATACAATAACAGAGGCAATGATTCATTCCCCCAATCACCACATCATCAAGTAGATTACTAGCGCCATACACAGTGCATTCCAACATGACAAGTTTTAAACTTCACCATTACGATACACAATCCCCAAGGGAGTGAATTAAAGTACATTACCAGTATGACTGCAAAAGCTTATCTCGTGAGACTTGCTAACGAACTACTCGTCGAAGTGATTACTGTCCACATTGGAGACACCTTGGACTTATTCTGGGTATTCCTCTCCTTCAAACTTCTTGCCGAGAGATTTCACTTTTAAACTTGGGATAAGCAATTATAAGGGAGGGAGTAATGCAATATGAATGTCATGAGTGAATATGATGCATGCTCGTTCCGTACGTCCTCCCAAACCTAAGAAAATTTAAGCTTTAGCGGACTATACGGTGGCATACATACGTTCTCTCAATTAGCGGTAACTAGTCGATCTACACGGTGCGTTGTTAGCGTACCTGCAGAAAAACTTCATCGTAGCCCAACCCAACAAGATATAATGCTAATTACACAAGTCATACTAAGATACTCTCCATATATACATCCCCCGATATATATACTTCGGTATCCAAGCTACCCGAGAAATGTATCCACAATTAAGTACTTTCATATATACATGTATGCAACATGTAATTACTCCAGTAACCACAACTAGCTCTCCCCTAGACCGACGGTTGGACGGCCATGCTCTCGCAACTCACACTTACCTTAGCGTAGAGGCAATTGACCCATACATTACCATTCAAACGAATGGCATCCATGCAATATCACGTCGCATGGATGACGAAATAGAGACAATCAATTCCCCCAAGTCAGTAATTATATATAAGCCACCTAGAAGTCCTTAAGTGGGCTATAAGGGATGTGATCACCAGTATACCATAAAAATTTTGATTTTTGAACACTTATATATATAATTATAAGTTTGAAAACCATTTTTACAACAAAAGCTTTTGTTTTAAATAGCCGTAAGACATGTTTAATGTTGAATCTAGCTCTGATACCAGCTGTCACGAAACCGACCAATTTATAAGAGCACAAGTACAAAAACAATCGCCGGGACGATCAAATTCTCGAACTTGAGCCCATATAAACCCGGTAGTCAACCGAAATCTCGAAGGATTTCAAACCAACTTGCATACAACCAAGATCACAGTAATCCAACATAACATATCGTACGTTACAACATTTCACAGATGTTCACAAATAGATTACATCATCACAGAGTCATTGTTATTACAAAACGAGTCTTGTAAAACATGCAGAAGCAAATAGTTTAACTCACACACCGAGTTCAAATACACATACTGGTTCGCTGATCACAGACCGCAAAAGCATTCAGATAAGAGAAAGGAGATCATGCCCATGATCTAGTCCTCATCACCCGCCGGGTGGAGACAATACTTGCAGAAACCCTGATATAGAAGGTCATCTGCAACAAGAGGGAATAAACCCTGAGTACGGGAATGTACTCAGCTAGACTTACCCGTCAAAAACCAAACAAATGACACCAAGAATTATGCATAGCTTAATGTAGTGGAGCTGGCTGACATTTTCTTTTTGCAGAAAAGCATAAGTAATATTGATCAACTCTTAACCTGAACTAGCAGTAACTTTTTAGCCATTAACCTGTCATCTATATTAGCACCTGTACTAAGCAATCATTTTATTAGGGTGCAAACATTAATAACCATATCAGGTATTCATTGTGGCAACCTTATCATCATCCATTTAACCATATCGTTAAATTAATTGAATCTACGTTGCCGCTGCTCAGTCAAGTTCTCAATATCCGGGAGAGACGGCGATTCGAATCGATTCCTATCCAGCTGGAGGGGTATTCCTAAACACAAACCTTGCTTCCCCCGTCAGGGTCGCAACAAGTCACCTTTGGTACAATTCAGGAGTCGCGGGTCCGAACAGATCGGCATTCTCAGAGAACCACTCTGCCAAGGTTGTTCGGGACTCTAACCCGCCTTGGACTTATGCCAATGGCTCTCCGCACATCCTTACTACCTCCAGAGTGCCGCCACTGCTCGCGTTCCCGGCCTGAATCGAGCTACTAGGCTTCGCGGTCGGAACGACTTATCCGGCCAGCTAAGTGTTAGGCTGCGTTCAACATGACATGAGGACGTACAGCGTATCGGTCCTTAAACGACTCAGACGGAGTCACTATGTTCAAACCTACACAAGACCCCGCCCGGTCTTAATTCATTATTTACATGGTTCTTTTCCACGATAGCAAATATAGCCAACCGTGATCCACCTCATCCTAAAGCTCGTAGGTGACAGGAAATCACCTGACTTCTACCGCACTAAGCATGGCTAAGCATTTAACCCGTCCTGGACTTAAATGGGATTCCAGTGCGATATCTGGACAAGGAAGGATATATAATGCAGCAATTGGTTCCAACCAATTCCTATACTTAATGCATCATCAACAATAAAAGATACTCAATGTATTTGTGAAAACATAGGAGGCTTAATATGCTCCGGGGCTTGCCTTTCAGGAACGAGGAAGGCTGGTGGTCAGGGCACTCGGGCAATTCCTCCGCGGCGACTGCTTCGTCGGTTTCCTGCACTTCGGGTTCCTCCTCCTAGTTGGCTCCCTCGAACTCCAGCAACGTCACTCCCTCTGGCACACCTATTGCATGAATGCGCAAGATAAATATCATGGATGCACATGTACGAATGTCGGGGATGCTCGGGGAATGCACATGTTCGCTGTAGTTTGCATATTCCAACTTAAGCCCTATTCAAATCACTTTCACTTACCACATTTATACAACCTAAGGTATAATTGCTCATCTTCCGTTAATGACCTAGCACCTGCACCTAAGCATATTCTCAAGTTAGGCTAACCCCTACACAATCAACGAGAACCTTGCAACAACATACATTCAAGCATTTGTATTTCAGCAAAAATGAATACTATGTAGCGGCGCAGTAAACTAGTCATAACTGAAGATTTATAAATCCAAATGATATGAAACAAGACAATCTGGAAAGCTTATAAAATTGTCTACAATACAATTTCAGACCTCAAAGCATGATTCAAACCTTTACTAGGTCGAATTCATAAATCAACAGAATTCTATCCTCACAAGGCAGAGAATAAGCAAAATCTGTAACCTAACTTTAAACAGCTGTAGTTTCTAAACTACTGGGCCAATTGCCCTCAAATTTTGATAGGAGCTAGACACATACATTATATACAACTTTTGTATTCATCACAATCACAGAAAACCAAATTATCATGGGGAGCTTTCTAAAGTCCCCAGATCTGTCCAGAGGGACATAATGCAAACAAGTAATTAGCAACTTATGATGTACACATATAATTAGACAAAACCAACTTTACTATCTCATCACACATATCATAAGAACACCAGAAAGTAAAGTGTTCATCACCAAAACATTTCTTTTACTACCTTTCTTAATTTATTTAATTAATTAGTGGAAATAGTAAACATATATGAAAACTACCCCATTAATTCTACAAAAATTACAGTAGACACTACATGCTCTAAGTAGACTACCATAAAAATTTCACACCATTTTAGTAAGTACAACAGCCTACACAAAAATGGTAAGACAGAATGGCTTAAAATGGCATAATTAGGAAACCTTAGTGAAAAGTGTCAAGCAACAGATTTCATATTTTTCCTAGCATCTTTCAGGTACCAAGATACTACCTACCAAGTTTCATGGCCATAGGATTCATAATTAATTTACTAAAATTCACCCAAGTATCTACCAATGATAAAAGGAAAATTTATAACTCAAAAACTACACATGCAATGACTCTCAAATTTTAACCAGAGCTTCTACTATACAATACTAGCTTACCCACAAAATTTCATAATTTTTGGATCACAGAAACTCAAGATATGATTTAAACAAGTTTGCATGCATTCAAAAACACATTTCAAGTTCCTATTTAATTCGCCCAAAATTTCTACCTACTGTGCTCAAGATATATTTTTATTAAATACTAGACCTCACAGTGAGTCTAACAAAATTGGAACCATCCAATTTGGATCTACAAAACAGGAGATACAAAAATATCAAATCAACACTCAAAACTGAAAATTTGAACTATCCTTAAGAACAACAGCCACTGACGTGTGGGACCCGGCTGTCAGCCGACCCCACTGGTCAGCGGCAGCAAAGCAGAGGAGGCGGCTGCGACGCTCGGAAGACGGCGGAGCTCGCCGATGGTGACCTCACCGGCGACGAGAACGGCACCAACGTGACCGCCTAGACCTACTGCGTCGATTGGCACCCTAACCGCAAACCCTACCGACCTCTAGGTACCCCGGCCACGGAGCTCGGCGGCTTGGCCATGGCGCACGGCGGCGCGTGACCGTGTTCCGGCTTGGCTAGACCGGCGTGGGTGGTGACATCATCACCCAAGCATCAGCGCATGACGGGGAAGACAAGACGCGGGCTAAGGATGGAGGAGTGGTGCGGTGGTGCGCTGGCCGCGGTGAGCGCCATCTCCGGCGAGGGTGCGACGGCGCGGGAACGCCGACAGCGGCCTCACCTGAGGTCGATCGACCGCGCGGAGATGAAGACGAGCAAGAGGGGATCTCGGCGGAGCTTCGGTGAAGGTGTAGTGCGCGGTTTCGCGGTGGTGAGTGCGCGGGAGCTTGCCGAAGCTCATGGCGGCAATGGCGGAGCGGCTGTTTGCTTGGCGCAGCGCGCGGTGGAGGAGAAGGCGAACAAGAGTGGGTGAGTGCATCGGGCAGGCGCGGGGTGGCTTCAAGACGCGGCCGGCCGTGCCAGGGCGTCCACGGCGCGTGGCCAGCGTGCTCAGGCGAGCGGCGACGCGCGACACCCACGCGTCGGGCGATTTCTGAATCGGTGAACACTGTAGATGCCTGAATTTTTTGTTTCAGAGCTCATAGGTGTCGACTGATAGGCGATATTTGGTGGTGATTAACTTCTAATCCGTGTTGATCTAGCTCATGTCTTAGTTAACAAAGATGGAGATCTACATGTGGTCTACAACTTTCACAATTGGAGCTCGAGCTGGTTCGGCTTGGTTTGCAGACTACAGAGCTCTCAACTAGGGTACATGAAACTGAAACTCAGTTTTCATACTTAGAAAATTTCTAAGTGTTGAATCCAAGCTCAAATCTGACTTGTGGGTCCTTTTGGAGCATGTTGTGCACTTTTTCATGACTTGGCTTCTAAACAAAGTTTGTTCCTTATTAAATTCTCTACAACTTTGCTTTAGGTTGCTCAGACATGCAAACATCCTAAGCTACACATTTTAAACAGTCAAACACAGGAGCTCTAGGGGTCCAAATTGGTCAACCATGACTTGAAAACCTAATTAGGCAAAATGATCAACATGAACAATGTTCCAAATGACATTTTATGTGTAACTAAGTTACTTACAAGTATTTCTAGCCACACCATGCATTGGTCACACAATAATCAAGCAAGGTATGTACTAAAACAATGAAAAACACATGAAATGTTACAATTGTTTCATAGTCATGTTTCACAGGTTTCATGATCTTGTTGCATAGTATTAACTAACCTTGTTTCACTAAGTGAGTGGCACATGTTGCACTTATGTGTTGCACACTTTACATTTCATAAAAGAAACAACACACATAAACTATTCAACATGTTGCAATGTTTCGAAATCATGTTTCACGTGATATAAGCTCACGAAGGGATGCATGATGCTCATGTTCATGAAATGTAGTGCAAATGTGGAAGCTAAACACCAGGGGTGTTACATATACCTTGTGTTCATCGGTATAAAATGTGCTGACTTGGTGAGACGATCTACAATGACCCATATGGAATCATGACCTTGTTGTGTCAGTGGAAGACCTGTGATAAAGTCCATACTGATTTCTTCCCATTTCCAACCTAGAATAGGCAATGGCTGAAGTAATCCAGCAGATTTCATATGAACAGCTTTTACTCTACTGTAGTTATCGCACCTGTCGACATAGGCTACGATCTCTTTCTTCATCTTAGTCCACCAAAAATGGGTTTTCAAATCTTGATACATCTTGCTACTACCCGGATGGATAGACAATTTGGATGAATGAGCTTTATCTAAAATTTGGTTTCTAAGCTCATGGTCTTTTGGTACCACCAGTCGGTTCTCAAACTATAGTACACCCCTTTCATCCAACCTGAAATGTTTGGTTTCTTGTTCTTGCATCTTTCTCTTTATATGAGTTATACCTACATCTGTCTGCTTCAGCTCTATGATTTTGCTCTGAAGTGAACAACTAATAGTGATATTGTGCAGTACAACAGGATGTAACAAATTAAATCCATCTTCCAACAATGCTTCCACAGTGTTGCAATGAGACTTTCGACTAAGTGCATTGGCTACTACATTGGCCTTCCCCGGATGATAGTGCACTTCCAAATTGTAGTCCTTAATCAGCTCTAGCCATCTTTGCTATCTCATATTCAGCTCTGGTTGGGTAAAGATATACTTGAGACTTTTGTGGTCAGTATATATATGATATACATTGCCCAACAAATAATGTCTCCATATCTTTAATGCATGAACCACTGCTGCAAGTTCTAAATAATGTGTGGGGTAGTTGACTTCATGTTTTCTCAACTGTCGAGAAGCATATGCAATAACTCTTCCTTCTTGCATAAGCACACACCCCAAACCAATACCGGATGCATCACAAAATACATCAAAAGGCTTTTCAATGTCGGGTTGTGCTAAAATAGGAGCTGTAGTTAACAGAGTCCTGAGGGTGTGAAAAGCTGCTTCACATTCTGGTGTCTATTTGTACTTCTCATCTTTCTGAAGTAGCCTAGTCATGGGCTTAGCTATTTTGGACAAATCCAGAATGAAACGACGATAATATCCTGCTAACCCTAGAAAACTCCGAACTTCATGAACCGAAGTCGGGGCCTTGCAATCCATGACCTCTTGTACTTTTGATGGATCTACTGATATTCCCTCTCTGGATAAGATGTGACCTAAGAAAGGTACTTTGCTCAACCAAAATTCACACTTGCTAAACTTTGCATATAGCTTATGCTCCCTCAGTCTGGATAGAACAATCCTCAGATGCTCGGCATGATCTGTCTCATTTTTCGAGTAAATCAATATATCATCAATAAACATGACCATGAACTTGTCGAGCTCAGGCATGAATACCGAATTCATCAGGTATATGAAGTAGGCAGGAGCATTCGTTAATCCGAAAGACATAACCAAGTACTCATATAAGCCGTACCTAGTGGAGAAAGCAGTTTTAGGTATATCCTCTAGCCTGATCTTTATCTGATGATAGCCTGATCTCAAGTCAATCTTAGAGAATACCTTTGCTTTTGCCAACTGATCAAATAAGATGTCGATGCGAGGCAACAGGTACTTGTTTTTAATAGTCACAGCATTGAGTGGCCTGTAATCCACACACATCCTCAATGACTTGTCCTTCTTTTTCACAAACAATGCTGGACATCCCCATGGAGATGAACTAGGTTGAATGAGACCTTTGTCCAACAAATCTTGTAGCTAAATTTTAAGTTCTGCTAACTCATTTGGTGGCATCCTATAAGGCCTTCTTGAGATAGGTGTCATGCCTGGCACTAACTCAATCTTAAATTTCATATCCCTATCAGGTGGTAAGCCTGGTAACTCCTCGGGGAATACATCAGGAAACTCACATACCACTGAAATATCACAAAGGATAGTGGTTTGGATTGCACAAGCTAAGTGTTGGAGTTCAAAGTTTCGAGAAAGTGGTACTAGAAAAGCATTACCCCCCTTTGGTTCTCTCAACATAATTGTTCGAGTGCTAGTGTCAATGAGAACACCATGATGTTTCATCCAATTCATGCCTAAGATCACATTTATAGATAATCTGGGCAATATTATCAGATCTGTTGTATACTCCCTTCCTTGTATAGAGATGTGCACATTTTTAACCATCTTATTTGTAGAGATAGTGGCCCCAGCAGAATTTATACTATAACCACCCTTGCTTACCTCAACTATTTTCTGATCATGTCTAGCTACAAATGCTTGGCTCATAAACGAATGAGAAGCTCCCAAATCAAATAAAACAATGGCGGGATGCTTGTTGACAAGAAACATACTAGCAGTGATAACTTCTCCTACAGGAACCTCTTCAACAGCAGTATAATGCATGTGTCTAGGACGTGCCTTAGGGTTCGACTGCCTCTGATTTCCTTGGTTCTGATTGCTGATCTTCTTAGGATGGGGGCATGCCTTGGCCCAATGACCTACTTGATTACAGTTGAAGTAGGGTTGATTGTTCTTGGGTCCTGTGGAGCTTCCTTGCCCTCCATTCCCCTTGGGTAAGGCAATGGTGAATGCCTTATAGAACACCTTTTGAGGTCTGAACCTGGGTGCTAGTGGTCAAAATGGTGGCCTAGCTACCACTAGAACTCTAGACTATGAAGATCCTGAGGCACCCACCTCAGCTGCCCTCTCGCGGCTCTTTGCTGCCACATGCAGATTGTTTTGGTTTTCCTGAGTCAATGCATCACTGATGAACTCATTGTAGGTGGTGCACTTGGAGTTGGCCATAGTCTTCATCAACTTAGTGCCAAGACCTCGCTTGAAGCTTTCTATCCTCTTTTCTTCAGTGTCAACAAAACCTGGGGTATATCTGGATAGGTTGTTGAAAGCATGCATATATTCAGTAAGGGTTTTTGTCCCTTGGGTGAGCCTCATAAATTCAGATGCCTTCATGCACATTAGCCCTAGGGGAATGTGATGTCCCCGAAAGGCCAACTTGAACTACTCCCATGTGACCTGTGCATTGGCAGGTAAGGAGGACAAAAAATGGGTCCACCAAATCCCTATCGGTCCCTGGAACTGATGGGACGCATACTCAGCCTTCAGGTGCTCGGTGACCCTTAGTAGCTGAAACTTCTGCTCAATGGTGTTGAGCCACTCGTCTGCCTACAACGGTTCCTCTGCCGCCTTGAAGATAGAAGGCTTTGTATCTAGAAAATCCTTGAAGGTGCTATACTGGTTTGGCTCAGGCCCCTGTTGCGGTGGGTGAGCACAAGCTATGTTTTGCGTGATGAGGCATAGAGCTTCCTCCATAGTCCTTTGGCTTCCCAAGAATTGGTCAAATAACTCACTAGCAGATGGTGGTGACGGTGGTGGTAAGTCACCATCACTGCCATCATGGCTGCTGCTAGCTTCGACACGGGTGCGAGTCATCTACAAAGTTGCAACAATAAGTGATTATTGAATGATGTCAAGAGATTGCAGATGAATTGTACATTTATTCCCAACTGAAATTACTGGAGAGAATCTTAAATTCATATAATAAAAATAGAGGCATAATAATTCATTCTCGCAATATGACATCACCAATTTGATCACTTATCGGATTCGCAGCGTGTTAACATACTAATCACTAGGCGACTCTAATCTTCATCATGATCACTATCGAGGTCAGAGATAGGATCATTTCCCTCCTCAGGCTCCACTTCTTACTCGTCCCAGCTATCATCTTCTACTAACATTTCTGGATCTTCGTCTTCCTTACTAAGGATCGGGTGCAGTTGGTTGTTCAGATAATGTACCGCATACTGAAGATCCATCACTACATGTTGGGCCCGTGCAAGCTGTTGGTGCAAGTCCCTCTTGGTATACTTCATTCCAGTGATAGAGGGGCAATTCATAATACCCCGCAAAGTGCGAGACTCTCCAAGCAAAGTAGGAGTTCCAAACATTCAACGGGAAACTCTCACTTCCAACCGGTGTTGCCATCAGCACCAACCACATGTGCAACTCTCGAGAGACAAGGTCATAATGGATAAGAGTTACATAACCGAGTAGAGATCTATAAGGGGAGGAACAATGTAATTATTGAATAATTATTTATCATAATGCATGCATGTTCTGTACGTCCTCACAAACTTAGGAACAATTATTTCTAATGACATACACGGTGGCATACATACGTTCTCTCATATATAGCGTAACTAGTCGAGCTATATGTTTCGTTGTTAGGGTACCTGCATAAGAGTTTCATTTTAGCCCAAACCCATAATTAAATATGCATAATATAAATCTAAAAACTTCCATATATGTATACCCATACATATACTTCTGTATCAAAGCTACCCGATAACAGTTTATACCCACAATTAAATACGCACCATATACACATGCAAGCATGCATACATAGCCGTACCAAAACTAACTCTCCCTGACCGCACGCTCACATCTTGCGGTCATGCCGCTCATCATCTTACCTTGGCGTAGAGGCATTTGATCCATACATTACCATTCAAATGAATGGCATCCATACAATAGCACGCCATATGGACGACGAAAGTAAAAACCACCATGTTAGTACTTAAATAGCCACCTAATAGTCCTTAATTTAGGCATAAGGAAAGTGATCATTGGCACACTTTAGATTTCAAATGCCTATTTATATAGTATTTGTAGCTAGAAAGGGTTTTGGGAAAACAAAAACCTTTGTTTTTAAATACACATGTGATAATTAACATTGAATCTTGCTCTGATACCAGCTATCGCAGAACCGACCAATTTATAAGAAAACAAGTACAATGGCGGCCCACAAGCGGTCGCACTGTCATACTTGAGCCCATATAAACCCGGTAGTCTGTCGAGTACCACGATGGGTCTCGATAAACGATCCACAAACAACCAAGATCGTACAGGATTTAACATACACGTCACATATTACATAAAGTTCACAGATACCTTTCCATCATCAGAGGATGAAATAAAGTTATTACAAACCAAGTTTGATAGATAAAAGCGGAAGCAAATTAAGTTTGAAAGTAAAGTTTCCAACATAGTTTAATACAGTGCCCACATACAATCACAGTCTGCAAAAGCATAAAGAGGGGTTAATAAAGAAGTCTGCCCAAGGCTTACTCCTCATCCACAGCGGGATAGAAGCAACTCTTGCAATAATCATGATACACGGTGCCATCTGCAACAATGGGAAATAAAACCATGAGTATGAGAAGGTACTCAGTTAGACTTACCCGTCATAAACCAGAAATAAAATGACTCCAAGGATTATGCAATGCTGTATAAGTGGAGATAACTTGACAACATTTTGCATAAAAAGCGATTAACTTAGTTATACAATTATAATTCTGTTATCAATTAATTATGACTATCCATCTCTAAATTAGCAACTATCCTGTGCCAAACACGTGGTACATCATTTTAAGAGCATACAATAGTAACCATAGCAGGTATAGTAATTTTATGTTTATCCGAACCATCATATTTCATAGTACAATTACTACGATATTGGGACTAGCCAAGTTTCTCACTATTCGGGAGAGACTGCAATTCGAATTGATTTCAACCAGCTGAGAATTTATTCCTAACACAAACCTAGGCATACTACGCGAAGGCAGCCTTAGGTCACCTTTGGTACAACTTAGGTACACATTTCATGGGTTCGTACAGTGCTTGCCCACGGTCTATTGATCCGCTCCCCACAGAGGGCACACAACAGAATGGGTCCCGGCCTGAGTTGAGCTACTCGCCTTCGTGGTCGAAATGAGTTATCTAGCCAGCTAAGTGAGAGGCATGCATTCAATCTTGTCAGAAGCGCCAACAACGGTACGGTCCTTAATCAACATAGACGGAGATAGATCCACACCCAAGACCTCCATGTCTTGTTGCTTCTCTATCGACATCCTATTCGGTCTCCATTTACATTACCCCATGGTTCTTTTCCACGATAGCAAATATAGCCAACCGTGCTTCGGTATCCACCTATATCTCGCAGGTGACAGAAAATCACCCGACTTCTACCGCTCTAAGTATGACTAAGCATATATTCAATCCTAGACCTACATAGGGTTAAAGGTGTATTTCTGGATAAGGAAATTATATGCATCAAGTGGTTCCAATCAACTCTTATAACCTAATGCATCAATCATAAAGGACTCAAGTAATATTTTGTAAAACACTGGGAGACTTAGAATGCTCTGGGGCTTGCCTTTCAGAAAGGAAGTGGGGCGGTGGTCAGGGCACTCCAGAAGCTCTTTCGGGATCTGCTCCTCTTCTTTGGGAACTATAGCTCAGGGAATCTCCTGCTGGTCCCTTTCCTCTCCTTCATTGATTTCCAGCAACATTAGCTCCTCTGTCGATCCTAGATGCATGAATATGTCATAAGATATTGCGAATGCATACATGCTGACAAATATAATATGATGATACATGACGAATGCATTCTCATAAGTATTCTTAATAGTATGTTGTTAAAGTAATAACGAGTGTATCACGTCTACTGAGTATGTGCATATCTCTTCTTAATTATTAATCAAACACTTCGACAATTCATGTACTACACTACAAAATAGCAGCTACTTGTTTTACTCATAAATGGAGTTTTATTTATCCAAATGCTGTGACCTTAGACTTTCTGGAAAGTTTATAAAATTAACTACAACTATTATTTAATCACCAAAAGCTAATTCACAATTTATCTTAACCAAAATAGACAATCAATCCAGTGTTGTCGAGAAATTTCAGAGACCAAGCAATTCAGAAACATTACTTTAAATAGCTATAACTCCTAAACCATTTGACCTATGGTCCTGAAATTTTAACACAAGATATATGAATAAGTTACCTACAACTTTATTATTAACCATTTTTACAGCAAATATCATTTTTACCATGCAACCTATCAAACTACCAAATCTGTCCGAAAATCCTTCCAACTCGCATTATAAAGCAACAATACTCCTACTTCATGTGAGCATTCAAATTTTGACAACACAAAGTCTACCAATAGTTCAAGCATATCAAATACACTCAATAAAACATAATGGTAAAGCCCAAACTATTTCTTTAAATACCCTTATTATTTTATTTAGATACTTAGGTTAAATAATAAACATATACAAATGAACTTCATAAATTCTCAGAAATTTACAGTGGCTTACTAGTGCTACCAATAGACTACTGTAAAAGTTTCATGCCATTTTACCAAGTAAAACATCTTATGCAAAAATGACAAGGCATAAAGGCTTAAAATAACATAAATAGGAAACCCTTGTGAAAAGTGTCAAGAAACATATTTTATATTTTTCTTAGCATCCATAAGGTACTAGGATATCCTCCAACAAATTTCATGAACATTGGATTCATAGATAATTTATAAAAATTCCCACAAGGATCTCCTAATTATAAAAGGAAAATATATAACTCAAAATCTACTCATGCACTGACCCTGAAATTTTTATCAGAGCTTCTACTCATCAAGAAAAGCTTACTATATAAATTTCATAATTTTTGGATCACAGGAACTCTAGATATAAATTAAACAAGTTTGCATATATTTAAAAACACATTTCAAGTTTCAATTTAATCCTTCCAAAAATTCTACTACAAGTGTTAATATTGTATTTTTCCTAAATTCTACACTTCCTAAGGAACACTACAAAATTTGGTTCACAATTTTTGGATCTACACAGCTCCACTTATAAATTTTCAAAGTTGCACATAAAACAGGAAATAAATGCACTAGCTTTCTGTACTACGGTCACTGGCAACCGGGGTCCACCGGTCAGCCGGGTCCATGCGTCAGTGACTGAAAAACAGGGGATGGCGCTTAGCACGATGGTGACCGGCGGAGCTCGCCGACAGCGGCGTCTCCGGTGAAACCGAGGGCACCGGCGCGCACCTCGCGACGAGCCGCACCTAACTATGCCCTTCCCTCAACCGCTACCGAGCTCTAGCTAGGACGGCGGTGCACATGGCGGACGGCGGAAGGGCTCCGACGATGCTTTGGTGAAATTCGGCCATGCAGCTAAGCTCGGTATGAGCTTCTAGGGATCATGGGGAATACGAGGGTAGGAAGGTAAGGGAGTGAGAGGGCTCCGGTGGTGGTCGGCCACGGAGAGCTCCAACTCCGGCGAGCCTCGGTCATGGCAGCGAAGCGGCTTACCATGCTCCTAGCTAGCAAATGCTGGTGCGGTGGTGATGTGGGGTCACGGTGAAGCATAATGTAGCGGCTGTGGTGGAGATTGAGTGACGAGGCACGAGCTTGTGCCATCAACGGCGACGACGACGCTACGGGAGCTTCGCTGCTACGGACGGCGAAGGAGGAGGCAGTGAAAATGGAAATGGTGAGTGCGGGTTAGTGCGGGCGGGCGTAGGGGAGTTGAAGGCGTGCTCTGGCCCGGCACGGCCTGGCGGATCAGGGCAACGGCGACGCACGGCCATTTCTTCCTCCACATGGCAGCCCGTACCTGTGCACCGTTCGGCCACTGAAGCCAGTTTGATTCAGTCATCAGCGCTCGACAGTCCGACTGACAGCGCAAAATGACAGCGTTCAAACTCCTAGTCCAAGGCATATCAGCGAAAACTTCTTAAACCAAAATCGTAGACCTATATACCAGGTACAATACTCCTTTAGAGATCAAAGTCTAATTCGCAATGGATAGAGAGTAAAATCATCACCAATGTCGAGCCATTACACTGTAAACCGGTTTTGGACTTCGAAAAAATTCTAAGTGCTGGAAATCAGTGAACTATCAATTTTTGTGAGCTCAAAAAGACTAAGATGTGCACATAATTAGCTCAAGATCCAAACATAAAAGTTGTTTCTCTACTCAAATACTACAACTTTGCTTAAAGGTTCACTGCCATGCAAAGACTCTATGATATAGTTCAAGCTAGGTCAAACATGGCACTTTAAAATGATGTCATACACCATATCAATGACTTAGAGACCAAACTAGACTTAGTCATGAATACCGAAGTTGTTCTTTATGATACTCTAAACATGTTTAAGCTATTTGCAAGGTCACACAATCCTTTCATACATTAGTTGCTCATAAAACTTTTTAGGTCGACACTCATTGCATCACTTAAGTACTTGATCATGAAAAGTGACCTTCATGAACAATGTTACATTTGTTAACCTAAGTGTAGCTAATATGTTTTAGTGACTCACATCAACCATCTACCTGTATTCACTCATGATCATATGCATATATACAAAGAAACATAAAATAACAAGCAATGTTGCACATGTTTCAATCTCATGTTTCAATTGTAAAAGCTTAATTATGAATGCTTGATGCTCATGTTCATGCTATGCAAGTCAAATTATGCAAGGCTAACACCTAGTGTGTTACACGCTGGCTACCGACGTGATCTGTGCGCCGTAGTGCCATAAATGGCAAGGCAATGGCTACATGTCCTTGTGCGCGCGGCATCAAAGCGGGCCAACGACGCAGCGCGATGTAGCGGCAGGCGCGTAGCATGGCGATGCGATGGTAGCAGAAGCAGTGTCGACACGGTGCGAGCGCGGAGGCAGCAGCAGCACCAGCGGCATGGCCCCAACACTGTGGCACGGCAGCACAGCGATGCGCGCGGCGAACAGTGTAGGCTACGGCGATGGGAGGGAGGAAGAGAGAGCAGTGCAACAGTGCCACAGTGGCGACAGCGGTAGTGGCACAGAGCGCTGTAGCGTGGCAGCAGCAGCGGCGGTCAGTCAGGCCAGAGCCAGCCAATGCTACGACGTGGGTGACCAGGCCAGCCAAGCGTGCACCCGCGGCCTAGTGACCGTGCCTAGCCTAGAGGGCTAGCCCAAGAACGTGTTGTGCACGGATTTTAAAGCAGTGACTACCACTAAACCATTGCCTCTAAACTGAAACCGACTTCATCATGATCAAACTGATACATGAGGCTGCTCAGTCGAGCTAAAACACCGCATCACCCTCTAACCCAATCTCTCTTAATAAATTGCTAAACTCGGCAATGTCCAGCTGTACACAAGCTTGAAATGTTCTAAGTTTCTTGAGTTGAACACTATTTCAAATTGCATTTCTAAGCTATTGAAAATATTACTAAGAAATATTATTTTTCAACAGCAAGTATTTCATTGTCATCTACAAAGTTCGCACTTCCAATTTTATTTAAGTATCACACACATGTTCTATAGTGTTTTTGCTTAATAAAAATTGGTTTTAAACCCTACTTGATATACATGAGTTATTGCATCAACATTGATTTAACATTTTTATTGATTATTTTAGGCTACAAGAAATTTATCAACACCTTCTATCGCATGCATTATTACATAAACACGATGCTCATGACATGATTTAGTAGTTGGTTTAGGGCGCAACTGAAAGCTCTAGTTTGGTTTTGGTTATTTGATGAAACCCTAAGTGCTAACCTAGTTTATCTAAGTGATTATGAGATAGGTAGCACAACTCCAAGTGAGGAGGCAATGACGAAGATCATGACAATGGTGATGGCATGGTGATGATCAAATGCTTAAACTTGAAAAAGAAGAAAGAGAAAAACAAAAAGCTCAAGACAAAGGTATAAATGATAGGAGCCATTTTGTTTTGGTGATCAAGACACTTAGAGAGTGTGATCACATTTAGGATTGATAGTCATACTATTAAGAGGGGTGAAACTCGTATCGAAATGTGATTGTCAAAGTGCTACTAGATGCTCGAACTCATTTCATATGCATTTAGGATCTAGTGGAGTGCTACCACCCTTGAAAATGTTTGTGAAAATATGCTAACACATGTGCACAAGGTGATACACTTGGTGGTTGGCACATTTGAGCAAGGGTGAAGAAGTTAGAGGTGAAAAGGAGTTAGTCACGCTGGTCACAGAGTGACCGGACACGTCCGGTATTAACGACGAACTCAGCGACCGGACGCGTCCGATCGCCACACCGGATGCGTCCGGTGTGAGTCAGCAAATTCAGTGTTCGGTGAAGCAGTTGATCAGACGCTGGCTACGTCTGGTCTGGAGTGACCGGACATGTCCGTTCGATGGTGGGTGCTTACTGTACTCGACCGGGCGCTGAGGCTCAGCGTCCGGTCAGTTTCTATCAGACACGTCCGGTCGGCTATGGTGGCTTACTGGACTCGACCGGACGCAGCGGCTCAGCGTCCGGTCGTTTCGAACAGCGCATCTGGTCAAACATGTCAGAGAGCCATTGGAGGAAATGGTGGAACACGTGGCGGTCTATTGCTATCGGACACGTCCGGTATAGCGACCGGACACGTTCGGTATTCATGACCGGTGCGTCCAGTGCCGTGTCTGGTTGATTTGACCGGAGTGTCCGGTCACCCCGACTTATGCCAAGTGAAGAGGTATAACAGCTCTATTTCGTGGGGGCTTCTATTTAAGCCTCATGGCCAGCTCAAGCTCACTCTCTTGCACATTTTCATTGACATAGCATACTTGTGAGCTTAGCCAAAGCCCTCCCACTCATCTCCATCATTGATTCATCTTCATTGTGAGATTGGGAGAGAATCCAAGTGCATTGCTTGAGTGATTGCATCTAGAGGCACTTGGCATTCCTGTTTTGCTATGGATTTTGCTTGTTTCTCTTGGTGGTTGCCACCACCTAGATGGTTGGAGCAGCGGTGGAGGATTGGCATGAGTTGGTGATTATTCGTGGCCATCTTCGGTGATTGTGAGGGGAGTTCTACCTTCCCCGGTGGAGTGCCGAAAGGTAACTCTAGTAAATTGCTCATGTAATTGAGTTACCTCACTTGTGGGTAGGTTCTTGCGGTGTCCAACCATGTGGACGAGGTTTGTGAAACACCTCTTAGCCGCCGAACCACCAAGTGTTGGTCGACACAACGGGGACATAGCGTGTTGGCAAGCATGTGAACCTCGGGAGAAAAAATCGGTTGTCTCTTGCCATTTGTATTCTTCCGATGATTGGCTTAATCTTCATCTTGTGATTTGTTCGTTCCCGATGTGGCGGTATAATCGTATCACTTACTCATTTACATTTCCGCAAACTAGATATAGCAAGCTCTTTAGTGTAGCTAGAATTGAGAGCTTGTCTTGTGTTTGAAGTTTATCTAGTGGAGCTCTTTAGTGTAGCATTTGTGAGAGCTCTTAGTGAGTAGTGTTCAAATAGATTGTGTGTCCATTGATCATAACAACTAGAATTATTAGATAGGTGGCTTACAACCCTTGTAGAGCTAGAGTAAGTTTGCATTTCGTTATTTGTCATACTAATCAAATTGCTCTAATTGATTTGTAGATTTTTAAATAGGCTATTCACCCCCTCCCCTCTAGCCATATTAGGACCTTTCAAGTGGTATCAGAGCCATGGTCACCATTTGATTAAAGGCTTAACAACCTCGGTGTTAAATTATGGCTCAAGTTGTGTTCAACCATGTGGGGGTAAACCACCGTTCTTTGATGGCACAAGCTATGACTATTGGAAGAGGAAGAGGAAAATGTATCTTGGTTCAATCAATGATCAAGTATGGGAAGTGACCAAAAATGATTATGCCATCATTGATCCTGACAATCCCACCAACCAAGATAGAACCAACAAGCAATGCAATATAATGGCTCTCAACACCATTTACAATGCCATTGATTCCAAGGTGTTTGAGCAAATCAAGGAATGTGAGAGAGCTAATGAGGTGTGGACAAGATTGGAGGAAACATATGAGGGCACACCGGCGGTGAAAAGTGCCAAGTTGTACATTCTCAAGGACAAGTTGACAAGTTTCAAGATGAAGGATGATGAGAGCATTCCGAAGATGTTCCATCGGCTACAAGTAATTGTCAATGACTTGAAGGCTTTGGGAGAGAAGATTAAAGATGATGATGTCTCTCATCGGTTCTTGATGTGCCTACCTCCAAGATTTGAGATGTTGAGATTGCTCATTATAAGAGGAGGATTGAAGGACATTATCCCCAACCAAGTACTAGTTGATGTCATGACACAAGAGACATACCGTGTGGAAAGGGAGGGGGATGACAAGGATGAGAAGAAGGAAGAAGAAGAAAAGAAGAAGAAGAGTGTAGCATTCAAGGCTATCTCATCATCATACAAGAACAAGGGCAAGTCCAAGAAAGAATCAAGTGATGATGAAGATCTTAGTGATATTGATGATGAAGCTATGGCCCTCTTTGTGTGCAAAATGGGCAAGTTCATGAAGAAGGGCTATGGTGCAAGGAAGCGAAGAGATCACATTAAGAGCAAAGAACATGTGAGAAGATGCTATCAAAGGATTGTCTCACAGAACAATGTTAGACAAAGAAACAACAAAGTCGGTCAGCAATGCAAGTACTGTCTTCTTCTCTAAGCCCGGTGTCGTTAAGACAACTCCATCTTGGACAATCAAATGGGTAGTGCAAGGTACTGTATCAGCTAAGTAAGGAGCTATAGAAAGCACATCCCTAGTTTTGGTCCATATCATTATGTATATGGTGCTATCAAAGGATTGTTCTAGATTCTAGGGGATGAAGCACCAAAGGGTAATCAGAGACGTTTCCTTATTATGTAGGACTACCCCTCCACGAGAGTATGCATTGTGCCCTACAAAAATAGCCCACCAGTCCAATGCTTGCGCATCGTCGAGTTGGTGTCTAAAACGATGGTTGAAGTATTACCAGAGAAGCATGTGAGGAAAACTCTAGCCTCCATCCTCAGCTAGGGAAAGGCTACTGCTGCTATGAGAAAGGTTAGAGAGTGCAAAACACACACCTCAAAGTGTGAAGCAAAGAAAAGGGAGAACACGAAATATGTCCAGATTTTGTGGCACTAAACCGGTTATCTTCAAGCCGGCGATTAGTGACTCAAACGAAGTTGGATTGACCCCAAACTTGGTGATCTCATTCTTTGCTTAGGACCCTTCAATGTCTTAAGTTGGTTTGAGTATTGGTTGAGTAAAACATCAGATTTGAGAGATATCTTGTCGGCTCAGTTTGCTGCCATTTCAGAACACAACAGTTTTGGTAGATGAATTGTTTGGATGGTCAAACGGTGCCTGGTTGAGTTGAATTTTGGTGAGTAGTTAGAAGACCCATGGATCTACGTGCCCACCAAAATTTGTGCATATTGGAGCAGTAGTTGTGAGATATGAATAGAGAACAAAAGGGTATAGAATCTGCAATTTCACGGTGACTGCGGTCATCCTTCACATGAGAAAGTTGTGTTTACAATTGATGCCAAGATTGGCAACATGATCATTGTCTTGCCATTAGATAATCCTTTATATGCCCTAGAGAAGACTCCTTGCACCCATGTTTATGCCGTACCTTTGTCCTCTCGTATCGATAATAGTTGAGCAGTCAAGATGTTCTACAAGCAACTTGTGCCATAGCAAGTAAAAAATAGATTGGAAGGGTGTCAAATCGCAGATTTCAGGTCATGGATTGGAGATATTGATTGACCCTAGAATGAAAGCCTCGATGTCAAATATAGTTTAAGAAAGCTGGTTTTGCTACGATGCAAGTCAACCCAACTTGCTGTGCAACTGCACCACGAAGGCAAATTGTACTCAGCCTGCTTGGTAGTGAACTAGTCCCTAGTTTTGTGATTACTTACAACTTGTGTTGTCCTCCAAGCCTCACTAACATCCTTCTGCGTCAATGGTTCTCCAATGCTGACATGCCTTTGGTACCTTATATGTGTTTTTACCTAAGAGGTTGCATCAGATTCAACCCAGATCACTATTGCAACTTGGATATGAAGGCTCCCTAAGGAATGATCATTGAAAACGTTGAGCTAATAGAGTCAACTATTACGTTTACCACTCACTCGACAGACTCAGACCATACAATATTGTTATCAGAGAAAGAGAACTGCACACATGGAACCATTGCAACGAGTATCCTTCAGAAGATTATGATCTAGGGTAAAGTCCATATGGTCTGTGTTGTATTCACTAGGGAAGTAGATGCTACAAGTATTTAGTCTATGTTTGTATCGCTCTTCATACATCGAGGACGAAGTACGTAGGACATTGCTATCGTGGATTCCTCCCAAAGTAACAATACTTCATGAAGGCAAACGAAGGAAATTCTTCAAACAAAACTTACTACAAAGGACAAGTATCAGAAAGTGTCTTGACCAAATTAGCCTCTCTTATGCTTGAAGCTAGGTAGCCTAAAGCTATGGCTGATATTGGAAACTAGTAGCATGTCTCTCTTCCATAAAAGTCTTTCATCCTGAATCTCGGGACGTGATTCTTTTAAGGGGGGAGGGCTGTAACACCCTTGGTGTTTGCCACTAGTTAAGCAATGGGTTTGAGCTCAAACATGGCATATTAAGTAATGATGAAGATGTCAAGGTCAAACCTATAGAAACGAGCCCCAACCTTAACTTGGATATTGCACCTTTGCTCGCCTATAGACCCCTTTTCAAGATATATGCTTAGGTGGTGTGATTGGGATATCTTCATGTGTCTCACATCAATAACCATCTATATTGGGCACTCAAAAAGTTTCATGAAGTTTGGAATCAAAAAGTCACATGAAATGATAAGTTATATCCTTGTTGGAATGATTTTACTAAGTGCTTGAATTGCACTATTAAGTGAATGAGAACATGAGATGTCAACCAAACCTTGCAACCTTGCCAAAATGACTCTAGATGAACTCTACAACAAAAGTCATGAAAGGTTCATGTTGGGCAAATGCTAAGAAAATGCTCCAATGGATCAAAAAGGATAATTTAAGCTTCATCGTGATCCTACTTTGGTCAAAGTAGAACAGTAGGTTCTATACCAGTTTTGAGGTTGGACCTTAAATGAAAGTTGTAGTCCATATCATGTAGAACAAACTTTGTTTTTGGACTAAGAGCTAGATCAGCTTGTAAGTAAGTCAAATCGAGGTCACAAGATCGAATTTGCTGTTGTTTTCAGCACTTAGAATTCATTGTCATTAGGTTGGCATGCCGCGTTCTTGAGTTTTTATTAAGCATCATGCTTTGACCCAAAAATAAAAGTTGGAGCTAAGTTCATGGAGAAGATCATGTAAAAGGATGGCACTCGTTTGACCTTGTTATGACCCTCAATTTTGGAGTTTGTTAATCGTCGTCAATGCACTGACAATGCCACTTTGGAGATTAAATTACCCATGGTTATGTTGCTCAAATGGCTGGAGTGCCTTAATGAAAAATGTAGAGCAGGCCGAGATGAACAAACTTCATTTTTGGCCCAAGGTTTGATTCGACCTAGATCTGGCCCAATCCGGCGCCCACCTTGCCCACACCGACGCCCGCCACATGCTCGGGGAAATGCCCGAACGGCGACGCGTGTTGTGAACGTGGCCGCCATGCGCCCTCACCACTGCCGCGCGTCCCACCTCCGGCCACGCGCCACCTCGCCCTCTGCTCCTCCAAAACCGAGCGCCAGAGCTTCCACGCTCCTTCCTCTCACTCGCGCTGCCGCTTCTCGCTTCGCCAGTCGCTCTGCGCCGAGCTGCGGCCATGGCCGCCATTGCCGAGCGGCGAAGCTCCTACGCCACTGTAGTTCTTCCAACTCCGAGCCTTCTCCGATCCTACCGAGTGTGCCACCACCTTCGCCGTCATTTGTCGCCCCTCCTGCGCCCCTTTTCCTATCGCCACGGCCGCCGTAGTGCCATCGCTGCCGGAGCAGCCGCCGGCGTCCTGCCTGCTCGCATGGCCAGCAGGCCACAAGCCACCTCTGGCCATGTTGCGGCCACCTACGAGTGCGTGCCAACCTCCTGGTGCTTCACCACCATTCCCCCGCCACCGCTGGCCCTTCTTCGTCCGCCACCGGTCAATTCCGCGGCGTCCTCTGTTTCAACCTCGCATGGAGGACCTCGGGCTCAAATTCGAGTAAAGGGGAGGGCCTAAGTGCATAACCACTGACTCATATGAATAGTGCCATTGAGGACCCTTTTTGTAGGAAATTTGCTGAAGTTTGGAAATTCATAGTAATTCATAGGAAATTCATAAAATAGCAAATGAGGACTTTTTGGAATCCTTGTGAAATTGTCTATGTAGTAGATCTATAATATGTCATGTTTTAGTTTAAATATTTTGTGGTAAAAATAGATTTGTGCAGTAAGGTTGTAATGCTAGTTGAATTTGTTATTTTCCATAACCACAGATCTAGGGCTCCAAATGAAGTGAAATTTTTGTGGCATGCTACTTATGTGATAGTTGATGTGTGGTAAAAACTTCATGAGTATTGGATGAAGTATGAGTGAGTTATTGGTTTATCTCGCTCTCACATGATTTCTTATAATAGGAAATTGTCTTTTTCGTAGAGGCAGCTATACTTATGAAAATAGTATGAAATTTGTACAGTAGACTATTGAGAGGAAATATGAGCTACTATAATTTTTGTAGAATTTATTGTGCATTTTTGGTATATGTTCATAAATACACCTTGATGTCTAAATAAATTAAGAAATGCTTTAAGACAATTTATTTAGAGGTGAACACCATGCTTTCTGGAGTTCTTTAGTCATGTGTGAAATGTTGATAAAGTTGGTTTTTCCCAATTATGTGTTTGCAACATAAGTTAACAATTATTTTCTTGCCGATGTGATTTATGGACAGATCTGGGAACTTAGCAAAGTTCTTCAAGATAATGTGCTTTGTTGTGAAACTTGTTTATACAAAAGTTGTAGATAATTCATGTATCTAGCTTCTGTTAAAATTTGGTGGTATTTGGTCTTGTGGTTTGTGAGTTATGCCTATTTAAAGTTGGGTTTCAGAAATGACTGTTCTCTCTCAATTGTGGACTAGTTTCTGTAAATATATAATTTCGACTCACTTAACTTGAGAATCATGCTAAGATGATTAAAGATGAATTGTAGAAAATTCCATAAGCTTTCCAGAATGTCTTGTTGCATGGCTATTGGATTTGTATAACTCTAGTTATGATCCAAACATGAAGCTGTTGTTTCCAGTCCTGAAATAGACATATGCTAGTTGTGGTTGTTTACTCCATGTGTTGCTAAGTGTGGCTTATGCCCTTGTTGATGGTCAAGTTATGATGCTTGTGACCTTGTTAAACTTGTGTCATGCTTGATGTGCTTGCTCTCTATAGTTAGTTGTGTGATGTTAGTTAAATAGCTATTGGTGTCTATGTCTTGCATAATCTTGTGTTTGTCTTGAATGCTTATGTGCTGCATCTTGTGTTACCATTCATCACCTTCATACACATGCATCTTGCATCTCATTTAGGTACGCCAGATGAACCACGTGAGGGATGTGATGTGGAGCTGAACTCGAAGATTGGGTTTGGTGGATCTATCCCGAAGATGGAAGGACTAAGCAAGTGCTAGGACCAGAGATGTCACCAAGTCGGTGCAAGCTAACTGAACTGACTTGTGTCGGATCCCAGGCAAGCCCCGGAGCATTCGAAGTCTCCTACTTTATAAAAGCAATTCTTTCTATATATATATGAGTTTATATATTGTTGCATTAAGTTGTAGGAGTTGATTGAAACCGTTGATGCATTTATTACTATCCTTGTCTACCTTTATTACCTTTTACCCTGTTAGGTCAGGATCGAATTACTGCTTAGCCTTGCTTAGACCGGTAGCGATCGGTGATACCTAGTCACCTATATTATAGGTGGTTACTGGAAGAATTTAGCTAGGGAAAGAATGATATCCTGGAATTAACTATGTGTGATGGAAAATTTGAGACCGGACAGAAAAAGTTGGAGGCGACCAGACTAGGTTTTGGGGTGCTGTTAGTTTCCGTCTGTGTCGATTAAGGACCGATCGTTGCTTGTCCCTCTTGTCATGTTGAATGCATGCCTCACATTTAGCTGGCCAAATAAAGTACCTTTCGACCGCGAAGCTAGTAACACATTTTGAGCCGGGATAAACTCGGATTGGTAGACTGGTGCTGAAGGGGGTATGACGGGGACGCGAAGAGTAAGCCTAAGGTGCGCCCTGGCTATCGGGCGGTCCCTGGGTAGTGAAACAACCCCAATTTCCACGATGGGAAATCCACAGAGTCTAAGTGTAATAAGACCATGGTAGATCATATTACCCAAATTCCAATCGATGATCACATCCATACATCTATAATATCAGAGTACAAATAGTGTAGAATTACATAAATTATTACATCGCCGCATTGGCGGAATCAAAAGTAGCATTCATTCAGAACAGCTTGAAGATAAGATCACCAAACTCGAGCGTAGGAACAAATCCCTCAACCATCAAACTCCTTGGAGCTATACTCCTCAGCAGAACCTGTGTGCCAAAATTTATCAGTACGATTTGTACTGGCCACTCCCAACCCTATGAGCAATGCTTTGTGGAAATTGGATGCATGTTGGATATATAATCAAAAGGAACCTATAAGGCTGAGGTTTCCTATGTATTAGCATATCAAGTATATAATAGTATAGTCAAGTTTTAACACCATTTCCACACTCATTACACACCATCACCTTACCATAACCATACCATCGCTCAATCGATAGGCCAACTCCCTCTCGGCACTGTCTCAAGGCTCGTAGCCCCTGGCTACGTCTGAACACTCACTCCCAGGGGGAGAAAAGAAGGACTCATCTCACTATCTAGTTTAAGCGAAACCTAGGAAAGGTCCATAGCCGACTAGTCAGCATATGTATCGATCGATCAACCATACACTCTGTAGAAGTTTCACATAACCACAAGATCTGCCTTCCTCGCTGACCGTCATCAACTGGGCTGATTCCGACCACTTGCTAGCCTAGGATAATGCCACTCTACCATTCAGCCCTGGTACACCCCAAGTCTGGTCTGGGGTGGCTGAAACTGTGAGTCATGAGCCGGGTCCACAAGGTCTCTATGAAGTCTCGGAAGGGTGTGGGGGAAATCCTCCATGCCCCATACCTCCCTCACACTTTCTGCTATCAACCTAGCAGTAGTGGCAATATCCTACCAAGTAGTCCGGCTGTCCCGCACCATATAGGGCGAGTGGTACATAAGGCTTCCCGGTGAATCTGAGTACTAGTAAGTCCTTAGGAATGACCAAGCCAGAATGTCTTCATCAGGGTTTCCATTTACCGTGCCACCACAGCACCTCCGCCCTATGCTCCACCCATCACAGGTTCACACCCAGGGCCACCTCATATTCCATTTACCCACCATAGGTATCCATTCCAGGGGTGCCCAGGTAGCACCCCACGACAAGACTTGCCCCAGGCTCGTCGTATACTCCAACTTGGTCGACACAACCCTCACCCTTCATGCACCCAAGTCACACACGCAGCACTCTCCCCAATTACCAGTTTCCACCACGCATCAATGTAGTGCAAGTGTAGTAGAAGTAATAAGCAAATGAACTGTAATAGCAAGCGTGTGACTAGCCTAACAGCAGGGTGAGTAGGGGTAAGGTTGCGTCAAGGTAAAGGCCATCGAGAAAGCATACTTCCATGCAAGTTCTATCATAGTATGATTTCAACAATAAAGTAAAGCACTAGCATTTCTATTTTGGCCATGCGTAATAGGTGCTTTGAGATTGGATGGGATGTGGCACCTTTAGTGTAGTCATCTCCGTACTCCTCACGGTACTCACGATCCTCGTCCGTCCGGTTCTCCTCCGAGTCTGCAATCGATCGTGTTATAGTCACGTTAGCGACGCCTATAGAATAGCACAAAGAAGCAATAAAAATTCAAAAGAGCCAAATGCACTCAAACATGGGTTCATTGTGTAGAGCTCGATTTTAGATGAATTTCGGTCCTGGTTTCATATTTTCCTGAGGTCGTATGAATTAGTTATGAATTTCCAAAGATTAAATCTATTTTGCTGGTGTGGCGGTCGGAGTGGTCGCCGAAGTGGTCTTGGCAAATGTGGTCTCGGCAGGCGAGACAGAGTCATGGTGGTCTCAGCCAATGTGGTCTCGGCAAGCGAGATGGAGTCATGGTGGTCTCGGCCAATGTGGTCTCGGCAAGCGAGACAGAGCCATGGTGGTCTCGGCAAAATCTCCGTCACCTCTCTGGTCTCTCCGATCACTTCACCGGCCTCGGCAAACTCTCCGACCATTTCACTGGTCTCTCCGATCACTCCACCGGCCTCAGCAAAGTCTCCGACCACTTCTCCTATCTTTCCGACCACTTCTCCTACCTATCCGACCACTTTTCCTACCTCTCCGACCACTCCACCGGCCTCGACGAACTTCTCCGTCCAATTCGCCGGCCTCGGCAACTCTTCGACCACTTCACTGGTCTTGGCGAAACTCTTCAACCACTTCACTGGTCTCGTCAACTTCTCCGATCACTTCTCCGGCCTCAGCATACTGGCCTCAGCATATTCTCCGATCACTTCACTGGCCTCGGCACACTGGCCTTGGCATATTCTCCGATCACTTCACTGGCCTCGGCAAACTGGCATCGGCAACTTCTCTAATCACTTCTCCGGCCTCAGCATACTAGCCTCGGCATATTCTCCAATCACTTCACTAGCCTCGGCAACTTCTCCGATCACTTCTCCGGCCTCAGCATACTGGCCTCGGCATATTATCGATCACTTCACTGGCCTCGGCAAACTCTCCGTTCACATCACTGGCCTCGGCAAACTGGCCTCGGCATATTCTCCAATCACTTCACTGGCCTCGGCAAACTCTCCGTTCACATCACTGGCCTCGGCAAACTCTCCGTTCACATCACTGGCCTCGGCAAACTCTCTCCAACCACGGTGGTGGGGGCTAAGCGAAGGCGGTGGCGCTCCGACAAGGTGCGGTGCGACAACACAGGGCTTCGGTGGGCTCCTTCCTCAGCTACAGTGAGCGCAGTGCATCTCTTGTCATGGCAGAGCCAGATGAGGTGTCAACGTTGCCTTTACCATGACATAGAAGACGCGGTGGCCTCGCCATGGTTGTGCTCTCGGCTATGGTGAGCGTGCCCGTGCATGTGCGCTCCTGCTTTGATGTACAACGTCATGGCAGGGGTCCTCCTTTTGGCTGATGACAGCGCGCACGGTGCATCTAGGGTCTCGGTAAGCGTGGCCGTGGCGGTCTTCCTAGCTAATCTGTTGGGCTAGGCCGGTGCACGAAGCTCCAGCAAGGTCTCATTCATGGCGGTATACGTTCCATTTGGCTATGGAGGCGGTCTCAGCAAGATGGCTCACCATAGGGTTCGTGGCGGTAGGATGGCGATGCGGTGGCGAGGCGAGGCCGTGATGAGGTGATGTAGTGTCGTGCCGAGTAGCTACGTTGCTGTAGCTGATTGGGGTCGTGCTCCTAGTTCCGGCAAGGTCCTCCCCGCAGCGGCTTCCTTCTCCGCGCCTCTTCTTCTCCTCCCGTCCCTCGGCTTAGTGAGCTGGTGCGAACCGCACGACGGCACCGAGGTGTGGTGAGGTGCTAGGGTTTGGGGTCCCTCCTTTTATAGGCCGAGCACCATGCCTCCCATGGCGACCGGCATCGTGTGGTGGAAAGGCGTGGGATGCATCCGATGGTGGCGCGAGGTTGCGTGAACGCGGCGCAAGGGGAACAAGGCCATGCCCCAGGCGTGACCCCCTGGCCTGCTCCTGCCAGCGTTGTCGGCCTCCAGTCGCGTGGGCAGTTGAGGCGTGGGCGTGGAGAAGATGAACAGGAAAGCTAACAGGTGGGGTCTAGTGGCAGCGGCAGCAGGCGAGGTAGACGGGCACGCTGGCGGTGCATGTCGGCTGACGGGCGGGTCCGGCTCATCAGTGGCTGTGCGTGTGAAAGGGCAGGCGAGGCTTGGCTAGGCTAGCTAGGCCGGTCGATGCAGGCTGGGCCGCAAAGCCGAGCAGGCCTGGCTGCTGCGAGGCTTTCCTCTTCCTTTTCCTTTTTCTATTTGTTTTTCTTCTTCTTTGTTTTTGAATTCAAATTTGTTTTAGAATTTGAATTCAAAACTGGTGGAGTTTTTGTTATGGAAATAGTTTTCTCTTTAAGCATTTATTCTTTGGTTTGATTACTTTATAGTTTATTTCTTTAAAGGAGTTGTTTAGCATAACATAAAGCAAATGGAAATCCAAATCACAATTTGAGTTAACAGTGTAGGCAATACTTTATTTGTTAGAATTTAAATATACATGATTAACAAATGACATGCTCTGCTCATGAATTTGTCTAGTTGGGTTACAACTAATGCAACACTTAGGGTTGGCTCCTACAGATGTCACTCAACGTTGTATTGGGTTAAAACAAAAATTTTGTAGTTGGTATTTTTGGTGTGTGGATTTTTGGGTTGTTACAGTCCTACTCCCTTAACAGAATCTCGTCCTCAAGATTAAAGTGTAACGTACTTTTCGAAGAGATAAGGATATCATAGCCAGAGGTCAGACTCTTTTTCCCATGTTGCTTCTCTCTCTATGTGATTGCTCCATTGGATCTTGCACATAGGAATAGTCTTGCTTCGGGTCTCCTTGGTATCTCTGCCTAGAATTCTGATAGGATGTTCTTTATACTCAAGTGTATCTTGAATGTCAAGTGTCTCCATTGGAACTACTTTATTGGGCACTCTCAAACACTTGTGTAGCTGTGAGACATGAAATACGGGATGTACACCCACCAATTCCTCAGGTAGCTCGAGTTTGTAGGCGAGCTTTCCAATCCTCTTGCAAATCTTGTATGGGCCAACAAATCTAGGGGCAAGCTTCCCTTTCACATGGAATCTGACAGTTCCATGTAGCGGGGATACCTTGAGATAGATGAAGTCTCCCACATTAAACTCAAGTTCTCTTCTCCTTTTATCAGCATAGCTCTTATATCGACTTTGAGCAATTCTCAAATTCTCTCTTACTTGAGCAACTCCTTCTTCAGCATCTTGAATCTTAGCGGAGTCAAAGAATGATCTTTCTCCCGGTTGAGACCACATCAAAGGTGTCTTACAAGGTCTGCCATACAGAGCTTCAAACGGTGACATCTTGATGCTGGCTTGGTAGCTGTTGTTGTAAGAGAACTCTGCATAGGGTAAGCATTTCTCCCAATCAGAGCCATAATTCAATACACTAGCACGGAGCATGTCTTCTAAGATCTGATTTACTCATTCTGTCTGTCCATCTATCTGTGGGTGATATGCGGTACTAAAATCAAGTTTGGTTCCAATGGACTTATGCAGAGCTTCCCAGAATCAGGACACAAACTGAGGACCACAATCGGATACAATACTAGAGGGAGCTCCATGCAGTCTGAGGATATGCTCAACATATAGATCCGCTAATTTTTCTGCATTGGTCTTGGTCTTAACAGGTACAAAGTGAGCAATCTTGGTCAAACGATCAACAATCACCCAGATGGAATCATTGCCTTTCTATGAATGGCGCAATCCAACTATGAAATCCATGGATACGCTCTCCCATTTCCACTCGGGAATGTCAAGAGGCTTTAGCAATCCTGTAGGCCTTTGATGTTCAGCCTTGACTCTATTAAATATGTCACATCGTGCCACATGTCCTGCAATGTTCGTCTTTATGCCTTTCCACCAAAAGTGTTTCTTCAAGTCTTGATACATCTTTGAATTTCTAGGGTGCATACAGTACTTAGAATCATGGGCTTCTGACAAAATTTCCTCTCGTAGTGTTGGATCAGAAGGTACACAGATTCTGTCCTTGAACCAGATGGTTCCTTGTTCATCTTCATGGTGGTTGGTCTTGTAGCCTAGTTTCATCAAACCACGAAGATATTCGATCTCTTTACATTTTTTCTGAGCTTCATGGATGTGATCTATGAGATCATACTATATGCGGAGCTCATTCAACAAGCCATGCGGTAGTATCTCTAGTTGGAAATCTTCGATCTCTTCCTTGAGTTCAGGTGGTACGGATTCTATGATCAAGGTGTGACAGTAGCTCTTGCGACTGAGAGCATCTATGACTACATTAGCCTTTCCTGGATGATAGTGAATTTCTAGGTCATAGTCCTTGATCAACTCTAGCCATCAGCGTTGCCTCATATTCAGGTCTTCCTGAGTGAAAAAGCACTTCAAGCTCTTGTGATCGGTGTAGATATCACACTTGTTGCCTATCAAGTAGTGCCTCTAGATTTTCAAGGCATGCACAACTGCTGCTAACTCAAGATCATGAGTAGGGTATCGGTTCTCGTGTTCTTTCAACTGTCGAGAAGCATAAGCTATTACTTTTCCATCTTGCATCAATACACAGCCAAGTCCTTGGCGGGATGCATCACAATAGACCACAAAATCCTTGCTGATATCAGGCAATGCTAGCACAGGGGTTGTGGTAAGCTTCAATTTCAATTCCTAGAAGCTTTGCTCGCACTTGGGCGTCCATTCAAACTCTTCAGTCTTCTTCAGAAGGTTGGTCATCGGACAGGCTATCTTGGAGAAGTTCTCGATGAATCGGCGGTAATATCCCACCAATCCTAAGAAGCTTCTGATTTAGTCATGTTTCGAGGTTGATCCCACTCTTTCATAGCTTCAATCTTGGCTAGGTCGACTGCGACACCTTTAGCTGATAATACATGGCCTAGGAAGGCAACTTCCTGTAGCCAAAACTCGCATTTGCTAAACTTTGCGTAGAGCTGATGTTGGGCTAGTTTCTCAAGCACAGTTCTTAGATGATATTCATGTTCTTCAGCGGTGGGTGAATAGACAAGAATGTCATCAATGAATACTACCATGAACTTATCTAGTTCATCCATGAAAACCTTGTTCATCATGTTCATGAAGTATGCGGGAGCATTCGTGAGTCCAAAGGACACCATAGTGAACTCGAACTGCCCATACCTAGTCACAAAAGCTGTCTTCGGGATATCACTCTCTCGAATCTTCATCTAATGATAGCCGGATCTGAGATCAATCTTGGAGAAATACTTGGCACCTCTGAGCTGATCAAGCAAACCATCAATCCTTGGTAGGGGTACTTGTTCTTGATGGTAACTGCGTTCAAGTTCCGATAATCAATGCACATTCTCATTGAGCCATCCTTCTTCTTAACAAATAGAACAGGGGATCCCTAGGGTGAAGCACTAGGTCTGATATATCCCTTCGAGATGAGCTCATCAAGCTATTTCTTGAGCTCAGCCAATTCATCAACTGACATGCGATAGGGTCTCTTGGCAATGGGTCCTGTGCCCGGCAAAAGGTCAATGATGAACTCTACATCATGGTCTGGTGGCATACCCGGTAATTCTTCAGGGAATACATCGGGATAGTCTCTGACCACAGGCACATCATGAACTGTCTTCTCCTCTTTTTGTGATTCTAAACTTGCTTTAAGGGCACATAGGATAGAGGTGGACTTTCCGGACTGGGGTTCACATCTAATAACTTGACCTGATGGATGGTTCACTTGGACATATCTAGGTGAACATGATATGATACCTCGGTGAATGGTTAACCAATCCATACCTAAGATGACATCTAGGTTAGTGGAAGGTAACAGGGTTAGGTCAGCTTTAAAGGTAAGACCCTCAATAGTAAGACTCACTCCCTTACAGATGTGGGTGCACTTTAGGTCTCCTAAGGGTGAACTGGTGATGATAAGCTTTTCACGTGGGGTTACAGGCAGGTCATGCTCTCGTGCAAACTTGGATGATATGTAAGAACAAGTTGCTCCAGAGTCAAATAGAACCAATGTAGTATTGCCATTAACTAAAAACATACCATACACAACGTCAGGGGCAGTCTATGCTTCCTCGACATCCAGATGGTTGAGACGTCCATGAGTAGCAGATCCCTTGAACTGAGACTTCTGAGCAGCTGAGTTCTGAGGGCACTCAGCGGCTTTGTGACCCGGTTGGCCACAAGCGAAGTAGGTGAAAGGTGCACCGCCTGTAGGGGTTGGTGTAGGTGCCTTCCAGTTTCTAGTGCTTGGTGTGGAGCAGTTCTATGTTGGACGTTCACTTGCTGAGTGGGGACGGTTGAAACGGTCCTGAGTGTTGCGGTCCTGGGCATAACGGTCCCGGGTGTAACGATCCTGAGCAGGGCGAGAGTATTTGGCGGTGTAGCCTCCACTTCCCCTACTCGATCCAAGGTTGTCATCCCTATTGTGGCGAGAGCGTTCCCAAGATGGTGCATCTCTATGGAACCTCTTGCGATCACGTCCACGGAAGGACTCCTCAGGCTTACGCTTCCTCTCCCTATACTCTTCTCCAGCTTTAGCACGGTCTTTCTCGATCTGGATGCAGCGATCCACGAGAGCACGCAGCGTGTTACTCTCGATACTGCCAAACTTCAGCTTGATGTGCAGGTTAAGTCCCTTGCAGTAATAGTACAGCTTCTCCTTCTTAGAGTTCACTACATAGGATGGTGCATAGTGTAGAAGGTTGGTGAAACGGGTAGTGTACTCAGTTACCTTGTCCTTTCCCATCTTGATGTTGCAGAACTCCTCGGCTTTGGCCTCCATGATACCCTTGGGAATGTGGTACTCAGTGAATGCTTCAGCGAACTCATCCCATGAGATGTTGGCAGGGTCCTCATATGAATCACTGAAACTGTCCCACCAGGCGCGTGCTGCACCTATGAGCTGGTGTGCGGTAGCTCCAACACACTCATCGTCGATAAAAGTGGTGAGGTCAAGCTTCTTCTCCATCTCCTTGAGCCAATCATCGGCTATGAGCGGGTCAGGGTCGATGCCATCATAGGTAGGTGGCCTTAGCTTCAGAAATCCTTCCAGCTTCCTTTGGAAGTCATTCTGCTGACCTCCCTGGTGACGGTTTGCTCCTTCAACGAGAGCTGCAAGAAGCTACGTCTGTTGTGCCATCACTTCTGCCAAGTTTGGTGGTGGTGGTGGTGGAATGTTCTCCTCAGGCGGTGGGGTATTCTCTAGGTGAAAGGGTATCCCACCACATCCACGGTCATGGCCACGGCCACGGTTGTTGCCACCACGTCCCCCATTTGGTTCGACTGGTTTGGGGGTGGGCGCACGTCCGCAGTTCATTAGGCGATTAGATCGATGGTTCGGCATCTGTAATACGGATCATAGGAATTTTAGTGCCTGTGCCAAAAGTGCTTATAATTCAATATGATTACATGTTTTTGATGATTTAAAGAAAACATTTATACTATCCAACACTCATTACAAAGAAGCAATAAGATCCATAAGATGCAATAAGATCCAAAACATTCATTACATGGGTTTTATTACATAGCATCATCTCCAGTAGCTATACTTGAAGACGTGCGAGAATCGTACTACGCATAGTGTCTCATAATACATCTCATAAGGGGTACATCATGGGGTACAACTCATGGAAGCTACTGACATAACTCATGACCACGCAGGGTCATCTACTCTAACTCATACACCGTAGCTGGAATACGACTGTTCTCGATCTCGATCTCCTCGTTAGTTTTGTGAAGTCAGGACACGTACTTCAAGGCTTCAGCGAGCTCCTCAGTAGGCTTGGCTCCGGGTAAGGTAGGGTAGGCGTCTAGGTTGAGGCGAGTCGGGGCTAACTCAAACTCCTCTATCCTAGGCTTCGTCTTGCTGTGAATCTCCTTGGGTAGCTGATCCCACATACTCTTCATCTCCCTGAGGCGCTTCCTGTCAGACTTCTGCCAAGCCCGCCAAGTCCTCTCACACTTGTCCTGAAGGTACTCGGTCTACCTGAGTGCCTCGATCAGGTGACCCTGGTTGCAAACGGCCTTCTTCCTGAACTCCTCTAACTCCTGAGTCATGGTCTTGTTCTTAGAATGGATTTTCAGCATATCAATCCCCTTGGACCTCTCTCTGTCTCCTCTATGGTTGAACTTGGCCTTCCTGTCATCCAACTCTCTCTACAACTCCAAGACCTTGCTGTCGAGGTAGCAGTTGCTGTTGTCTAGGTCGGCTGTTTTATCCTGTAAGTCAGTGACCTCAGTTCTATGGACTTCTTCACGATGGTTGAGCTCGTCCTGTAGCTGGGCAACTGTCTCAAGCAAACTAGCTCACTCCTGTGCTCCCTGCGAGTCTCCCTCCTGGTACTCCCACAGAAGGGCCTAGTGCTGATGTCTCTTCTGCTTAAGCTGGGTCACGTACCTGCCCTGCTCTAGTAGGTGGATAGCTGAGACACGAAGGCATCTGTCCTCCTCTGCAAGGACAACTCTATTGGCTACGAAACTCTACTCACTAGGGGTAAGGCTGAGGTCGAGGGCCTAGGGAAGTAGACGGAACTCTATCATCTTCAGGTGCTCATAGTGATCCCTCATCACTCTGTGAAGTGCCTTGTGTGAGATAGCCTACAGTCCCTCCTCGACTATGTCCTCTATAGTCAACTTGGTAAAAGCTGGGATAGAAGGTAAGGTAGTGCTAGCTGGGAACTCGACTGAGGTGACAATCGGTCCTTCGATTCCTCCTTCCTGAGCTGGCTTCCCGATGCAGGTGACCTTGACAAGCTCGTCAGGGACTCCTAACATGACGAGTACTCAGCAGAGGGTCTGTGTAAAACCCTCGAGCTCACGTAGGTCGAAGGTAAGCTTGGCGTGGTCCAGAGGTAGCGGTCCTAGAGGCGGCCATTCAATGTTCGTTGCCATCTGCATGTTTCAAGGAACAGGTGTTAGCAGGTCCATAATAGATAAGCCTTGCATAAAAGTAGATGTAGGGTCGGTATATAACTGAAAGAAGGGTTGTCCACGTCCTAATCTATCATACATTTCTGAGGGTTTCGTCCTAAGGTCAAGTATGGCTCTGATACCAACTGAAACAACCTTGATTTCCACGATGGGAAATCCACATAGTCGAAGTGTAATAAGACCGTGGTAGATCGTATTACCCAAATTCCAGTTGATGATCACATCCATACATCGATAATATCATAGTACAAATAGTGCGGAATTACATAAATTATTACATCGCCGCATTGGCGGAATCAAAAGTAGCATTCATTCAGAACAGCTTGAAGATAAGATTGCCAAACTCGAGCATAGGAACAAATCCCTCAACCATCAAACTCCTCGGAGCTATACTCCTCAGCAGAACCTATGTGCCAAAATTTATCAGTACGATTTGTACTGGCCATTCCCAACCCTATGAGCAATGCTTTGTGGAAATTGGATGCATGTTGGATATATAATCAAAAGGAACCTATAAGGCTGAGGTTTCCTATGTATTAGCATATCAAGTATATAATAGTATAGTCAAGTTTTAACACCATTTCCACACTCATTCCACCCCATTCCCATTCCAGAGCCAGGTTTTGATCCTGGGATTGATATACCATAATCTCCACACCATCACCTTACCATAACCATACCATCGCTCAGTCGACAGGCCAACTCCCTCTCGGCATTGTCTCAAGGCCTATAGCCCCTGGCTACGTCCGAACACTCACTCCCGGGGGGAGAAAAGAAGGACTCATCTCACTATCTAGTTTAAGCGAAACCTAGGAAAGGTCCATAGCCGACTAGTCAGCATATGTATCGATCGATCAACCGTACACTCTGCAGAGGTTTCACATAACCACAAGATCTGCCTTCCTCGCTGACCGTCATCAACTGGGCTGATTCCGACCGCTTGCTAGCCTAGGATAATGCCACTCTACCATTTAGTCCTAGTACACCCCAAGTCTGGTCTGGGGTCTGGGGTGGCTGAAACTATGAGTCATGAGCTGGGTCCACAAGGTCTCCATGAAGTCTCGGAAGGGTGTGGGGGAAATCCTCCATGCCCCATACCTCCCTCGCACTGTCTGCTATCAACCTAGCAGTAGTGGCAATATCCTACCAAGTAGTCCGGCCGTCCCACACCATATAGGGCGAGTGGTACATAAGGCTTCCCGGTGAATCTGAGTACTAGTAAGTCCTTAGGAATGACCAAGCCAGAATGTCTTCATCAGGGTTTCCATTTACCGTGCCACCACAGCACCTCTGCCCTATGCTCCACCCATCACAGGTTCACACCCAGGGCCACCTCATATTCCATTTACCTACCATAGGTATCCATTCTAGGGGTGCCCAGGTAGCACCCCACGGCAAGACTTGCCCCAGGCTCGTCGTATACTCCAACTTGGTCGACACAACCCTCACCCTTCACGCACCCAAGTCACACACGTAGCACTCTCCCCAATTACCAGTTTCCACCACGCATCAATGTAGTGCAAGCGTAGTAGAAGTAATAAGCAAATGAACTGTAATAGCAAGCATGTGACTAGCCTAACAGCAGGGTGAGCAGGGGTAAGGTTGCGTCAAGGTAAAGGCCATCGAGAAAGCATACTTCCATGCAAGTTCTATCATAGTATGATTTCAACAATAAAGTAAAGCACTAGCATTTCTATTTTGGCCACACGTAATAGGTGCTATGAGATTGGGTGGGATGTGGCACCTTCAGTGTAGTCATCTCCGTACTCCTCACGGTACTCATGATCCTCGTCCGTCCGGTTCTCCTCCGAGTCTGCAATCGATCGCGTTATAGTCACGTTAGCGACGCCTATAGAATAGCACAAAGAAGCAATAAAAATTCAAAAGAGGCAAATGCACTCAAACATGGGTTCATTGTGCAGAGCTCGATTTTAGATGAATTTCAGTCCTGGTTTCATATTTTCCTGAGGTCGTATGAATTAGTTATGAATTTCTGAAGATTAAATCTATTTTGCTGGTGTGGCAGTCGGAGTGGTCGCCGAAGTGGTCTCGGCAAATGTGGTCTTGGTAGGCGAGACAGAGTCATGGTGGTCCCGGCCAATGTGGTCTCGGCAAGCGAGACGGAGTCATGGTGGTCTCGGCCAATGTGGTCTCGGCAAGCGAGATGGAGTCATGGTGGTCTCGGCAAAATCTCCATCACCTCTCTGGTCTCTCCGATCACTTCACCGGCCTCGGTAAACTCTCCGACCATTTCACTGGTCTCTCCGATCACTCTGTCGGCCTCGGCAAAGTCTCTGACCGCTTCTCCTATCTTTCCGACCACTTCTCCTACCTATCCAACCACTTCTCCTACCTCTCCGACCACTCCACCAGCCTCGGCGAACTTCTCTGTCCAATCCACCAGCCTCAGCAACTCTCCGACCACTTCACTGGTCTTGGCGAAACTCTCCGACCACTTCACCGGTCTCGGCAAACTAGCCTTGGCAACTTCTCCGATCACTTCTCCGGCCTCAGCATACTGGCCTCGGCATATTCTCCGATCACTTCACTAGCCTCGGCACACTGGCCTCGGCATATTCTCCGATCACTTCACTGGCCTCGGCAAACTGGCCTCGGCAACTTCTCCGATCACTTCTCCAGCCTCAGCATACTGGCCTCGGCATATTCTCTGATCACTTCACTGGCCTCGGCAACTTCTCCGATCACTTCTCCGGCCTCAGCATACTGGCCTCGGCATATTCTCGGTCACTTCACTGGCCTCGGCAAACTCTCCATTCACATCACTGGCCTCGGCAAACTAGCCTCGGCATATTCTCCAATCACTTCACTGGCCTCAGCAAACTCTCCGTTCACATCACTGGCCTCGGCAAACTCTCCGTTCACATCACTGGCCTCGGCAAACTGGCCTCGGCAAACTCTCTCCGACCATGGTGGTGGGGGCTAAGCGGAGGCGGTGGCGCTCCGACAAGGTGCGGTGCGGCAACGCAGGGCTCCGGTGGGCTCCTTCCTCAGCTACAGTGAGCGCGGTGCGTCTCTTGTCATGGTAGAGCCAGACGAGGTGTCAACGTCACCTTTACCGTGACGTAGAAGACGCGGTGGTCTCGCCATGGTTGTGCTCTCAGCTATGGTGAGCGTGCCCGTGCATGTGCGCTCCTGCTTTGATGTACAACGTCATGGCAGGGGTCCTCCTTTTGACTGATGACAGCGCGCACGGCGCATCCAGGGTCTCGGCAAGCGTGGCCATGGCGGTCTTCCTAGCTAATCTGTTGGGCTAGGCCAGTGCATGAAGCTCCAGCAAGGTCTCATTCGTGGTTTGTGGTGGTAGGATGGCAGTGCGGTGGCAAGGCGAGGCCATGATGAGGTGATGCAGTGCCATGCCGAGCAGCTACATCGCTGTAGCTGATCGGGGCGGTGCTCCTGGTTCTGGTGAGGTCCTCCCCACAGCGGATTCCTTCTCCACGCCTCTTCTTCTCCTCCCGTCCCTCGGCTTAGTGAGCTGGTGCGAACCGCATGACGGCGGCGAGGTGTGGTGAGGTGCTAGGGTTCGGGGTCCCTCCTTTTATAGGCTGAGCACCATGCCTCCCATGGCGACCGGCATCGTGCGGTGGAAAGGCGTGGGATGCATCCGACGGTGGCATGAGGTTGCGTGAACGCAGCGCAAGGGGAACAAGGCCATGCCCCGGGCGTGACCTCCTGGCCCGCTCCTGCCAGCGTTGTCGGCCTCCGATCGCGTGGGCACTTGAGGCGTGGGTGTGGAGAAGATGAACAGGAAAGCTGACAGGTGGGGTCTAGTGGCAGCGGTAGCAGGCGAGGCAGATGGGCGTGCTGGCGATGCGTGTCGGCTGACAGGCGGGTCCGGCTCATCAGCGGCTGTGCGCGTGAAAGGGCAGGCGAGGCTTGGCTGGGCTAGCTAGGCCGGTCGATGCAGGCTGGGCCGCAAAGCCGAGCAGGCCTGGCTGCTGCGAGGCTTTCCTCTTCCTTTTCCTTTTTCTATTTGTTTTTCTTCTTCTTTGTTTTTGAATTCAAATTTGTTTTAGAATTTGAATTCAAAATTGGTGGAGTTTTTGTTATGGAAATAGTTTTCTCTTTAAGCATTTATTCTTTGGTTTGATTACTTTATAGTTTATTTCTTTAAAGGAGTTGTTTAGCATAACATAAAGCAAATGGAAGTCCAAATCACAATTTGAGTTAACAGTGTAGGCAATACTTTATTTGTTAGAATTTAAATATACATGATTAACAAATGACATGCTATGCTCATGAATTTGTCTAGTTGGGTTACAACTAATGCAACACTTAGGGTTGGCTCCTACAGATGTCACTCAACGTTGCATTGGGTTAAAACAAAAATTTTGTAGTTGGTATTTTTGGTGTGTGGATTTTTGGGTTGTTACAGGTAGTGCGGTCCATGACTGTTATCCCACGGCTACTTGGAAAGTGTCATTGGTGATCTGTAGCTCACTTGATCGGTGAGTGTGGTTTGTGTGAGGAATAAATCATCAGCTGGTTAGGAATCGATTCGAATCACCATCGCTCCTGGATAGTGAGCACTTGACTTGAGCTACGGCATCGTAGTAATTATTATGGAACAATGATGGTTATCTGGATGATATGGGATATGCTAAATCTAAATTGGTAACTGGATGTTATTGGTTAATCAAGTGATTGCTATAGTACAGGTGCTTACCTAGATGGATAGGTTATAATAAAGATGATGCAAAGTACTTAAAATGGTTTATTCATGATAACTTATGCTTTTCGCAAACGAGTCAGCTAGCCCACTAAAGAAAGCCTTGCATAATCCTTAGAGTCACTTTATTTTTGGTTTACGACGGGTAAGTCTAACTGAGTATATTTGAGTACTCAGGGTTTATCCCACCATATTGCAGGTGAAGTTCTTGGCCTGCGGAAGATGGTGGCTAACCGCCGATGGGCACGGTGGCTCTATATTTACTTCTCACCTATATGCTTTTATCTGAGGATGTCACTTATGCTAGTAATGTATTTGGAACTTATATTAATGTAATCATTTGAAAGCTATGTTGTTTTCTCTAATCGATTTTAAAACCCAAACTGGTATTATTATTTGTGAACCCAATTGTAATATTATTTTCGCTGCAACTATGCGTATGTGATGTGTATTTGCTTAATCACGCGATCTTGGTTGTGATGTTGATTTACCGAGGTCCTTCGTGACACTCGGCGGACTACCGGGTTTATATGAGTGAAAGTATGTGCGTGTCAACGTATTAGCGGGGACAGCCATACTTGATCTTGTATAAATTGAGCGGTTCTGTCATAGCTGGTATCAGAGCAAGATTGAGCATAATACTGTCATGTGCGTCATTTTAAAAACAAAGTTTTGGTTTTAAAAAGCCTATTTTGACTAAAACTTTAGCTACAGGCAAATTTGTCAAAACTTATTTGTAAAACTATGCTAGCGACATCTTCCTTTATGCCCAGTTAAGGACTATTAGGTGGCTATCTAAGTACTAACTTTGAGGGATGTACTTTATTGCAATTTTTCTTTCGTCATCCATACGGCGTGCTATTGTATGGATGCCATTCGCTTGAATGGTAATGTATGGATCAAGTGCCTCTACACCTAGGTAAGTGTGAGTTGTGAGAGCATGACCGTCCAACTAGCGGTCTAGGGGAGAGTTAGCTGTGGTTACTAGAATATTTACATGGTACACACATGTATATATGAAGGTACTTAATTGTGGGTATATCTGTCGGGTAGCTATGGATACCGAAGTATATATATCTAGGGATGTGTATATGGAGGGTATCTTAGTTTACTGTTTTCATTGTGTGCTTATTTATCTCTTGTGGGGATGGGTTGCAATGAATTTTCCTGTAGGTATGCTAACCACAAATGCATAGATGGAATATAGCTGACGACTAGCTATATACCGAGAGAGTACGTGTTATACCACCGACATAGAACGTGATTGCCACCTTAGGCTGGCAATTCTATGAGGACGAATAGGATGAGCATGCATCATGATTGTGCTTGTGCATAAATATGCTTCCCTCACCTTGTTCTAATACTAAGTAACTTGTGACCAATGTGATGCTACTATCTTCCTTGAGTGAAGCTAGCCAAAATACCTTGTCCCATGTTGCTTGAATAACCATGCTTGAAGATAGTGTGTGATTAGCTTTGCCTTGTATGTTTGCTTCTAAAAGTAAATAAAAGATAACAGTACCTTACCACCAGGTTCACATATTTATGTGTAGTGGTGTTACTGTAGGTGACTGCTTATTATGTACGAGCTTTGTGCTTAGTAATAGTCGCTTAAGCTAATCAGATTGAGTGTTTCGAAATGCTCGCTTAAGACCATGATGTACGCGTGGATGCTCGTTATCTAGCTAGTGTTGTAGCCATCACCCCTTTTGTCCTTGGTAAGCATACGAGTGTTGAAGAGCGCTATCCTAGAACAACGTCCAAGTTACGTAATCGCACGGTTGTTGTCTCCAATTAGGTTATCTCTTGGGAGCCTAAGCCTGTAGACGTGGTCACTAGCCCCTGAACGTTTGTGTATCTATGCCTTGCTTGAACCGTAGGCCCTAGCATAGTTCCCTTATATGTTTGCTTAGGCCTTGGACGTCCGCTACCTTTTGGAGAATGCCATTGTTCAATCGACCAACCAAGTTAAGTCCTAACGAATGCCGGTCTTGGCCATAGTTGTTGCTTGCCAAGTTTTGGAGACCATACCCAATCGCCTCCTTGTTGACTCCAAACCTTGTGACTATCCTTGTTTGCTATCCCTCTTTTGCACAATGCTTGTTCTTACAATCTAATTGGTGCCAATGGAAATTTCACTTTGGTTGTCAGTTCAGTAATGGTGTTATGATTAACATTCTATGGTGCCACGACGAAACTGAGAGCCTCCTATGGGCGCGCACACAAGGTTGTGCTGCTCGGCACGCGCTGGTATCAGGGTTGCTAGTCATGATCCATTATGAAACGACAGCCGATGTGATATTTTCTTGTGATCCTTTCTTGGTTATCTCCTCATCTCTTATCAAAAGATCAATCTATTAGGACCATATGTAGTAGAGCTTCCTCCTGATGTCATCTGGAAGATAACCTTTGAAGAACAGGTCACTAACAGGAACATAAACAGACTGCAAGAGGGTAGACAAGTGACTCTACTCGACGTGATTATCCCTGTAATGATGTCGGTCATCTAGTGAGCAACTTATGTCATTTTCGTTGGATCAGAAAGGTGCATCACACTTAAGGTTAAACAAGTTATCAGTCAGATGATAAATGGACCGAGATATTATGTGCATGTAGATTGCACAGTCGAGATCAACCATCTCTAGTGTGACCCCTTGCCTGTTGACTTCGATGGCGACCATCTGTTATGCGTCAATCACAACTATTGTTGGCAAGAGTGTAGATTTAGAACTTTTAGTGTTGAGAAACAACTAATTCGTTACCAGTAGAAAAGTTAGTCTCCAGTTAGGTAACGACTCTTGGTAGCCCCGAAGGCTATATCTCACAGAACAATGTTAGACAAAGAAACAACAAAGCCGGTCAGCAATGCAAGTACTGTCTTCTTCTCCGAGCCCGGTGTCATTAAGACAACTCCATCTTGGATAATCAAATGGGTAGTGCAAGGTACTGTATCAGCTAAGTAAGGAGCTATAGAAAGCACATCCCTAGTTTTGGTCCATATCATTATGTATATGGTGCTATCAAAGGATTGTTCTAGATTCTAGGGGATGAAGCACCGAAGGGTAATCAGAGACGTTTCCTTATTATGTAGGACTACCCCTCCATGAGAGTATGCATTGTGCCCTACAAAAATAGCCCACCAGTCCAATGCTTGCGCATCGTCGAGTTGGTGTCTAAAACGATGGTTGAAGTATTACCAGAGAAGCATGTGAGGAAAACTCTAGCCTCCATCCTCAGCTAGGGAAAGGCTGCTGCTGCTATGAGAAAGGTTAGAGAGTGCAAAACACACACCTCAATGTGTGAAGCAAAGAAAAGGGAGAACACGAAATATGTCCAGATTTTATGGCACTAAACCGGTTATCTTCAAGCCGGCAATTAGTGACTCAAACGAAGTTGGATTGACCCCAAACTTGGTGATCTCATTCTTTGCTTAGGACCCTTCAATGTCTTAAGTTGGTTTGAGTATTGGTTGAGTAAAACATCGGATTTGAGAGATATCTTGTCGGCTCGGTTTGCTGCCATTTCAGAACACAACAGTTTTGGTAGATGAATTGTTTGGATGGTCAAACGGTGCTCGGTTGAGTTGAATTTTGGTGAGTAGTTAGAAGACCCATGGATCTACATGCCCACTAAAATTTGTGCATATTGGAGCAGTAGTTGTGAGATATGAATAGAGAACAAAAGGGTATAGAATCTGCAATTTCGCGGTGACTGCGGTCATCCTTCACATGAGAAAGTTGTGTTTACAATTGATGCCAAGATTGGCAACACGATCATTGTCTTGCCATTAGATAATCCTTTATATGCCCTAGAGAAGACTCCTTGCACCCATGTTTGTGCCGTACCTTTGTCCTCTTGTATCGATAATAGTTGAGCAGTCAAGATGTTCTACAAGTCAACTTGTGCCGTAGCAAGTCAAAAATAGATTGAAAGGGTGTCAAACCGTAGATTTCAGGTCATGGATTGGAGATATTGATTGACCCTAGAATGGAAGCCTCGATGTCAAATATAGTTTAAGAAAGCTGGTTTTGCTACGATGCAAGTCAACCCAACTTACTGTGCAACTGCACCACGAAGGCAAATTGTACTCAACCTGCTTGGTAGTGAACTAGTCCCTAGTTTTGTGATTACTTGCAACTTGTGTTGTCCTCCAAGCCTCGCTAACATCCTTCTGTGTCAATGGTTCTCCAATGCTGACATGCCTTTGGTACCTTATATGTGTTTTTACCCAAGAGGTTGCATCAGATTCAACCCAGATCACTATTGCAACTTGGATATGAAGGCTCCCTAAGGAATGATCATCGAAAACGTTGAGCTGACAGAGTCAACTATTACGTTTACCACTCACTCGGTAGACTCAGACCATACAATATTGTTATCAGAGAAAGAGAACTGCACACATGGAACCATTGCAACGAGTATCCTTCGAAAGATTATGATCTAGTGTAAAGTCCATATGGTCTGTGTTGTATCCACTAGGGAAGTAGATGCTACAAGTATTTAGTCTACGTTTGTATCGCTCTTCGTACATCGAGGACGAAGTACGTAGGACATTGCTATCACGGATTCCTCCCAAAGTAACAATACTTCATGAAGGCAAACGAAGGAAATTCTTCAGACAAAACTTACTACAAAGGACAAGTATCAGAAAGTGTCTTGACCAAATTAGCCTCTCTTATGCTTAAAGCTAGGTAGCCTAAAGCTATGGCTGATATTGGAAACTAGTAGCATGTCTCTCTTCCATAAAAGTCTTTCGTCCTGAATCTCGGGACGCGATTCTTTTAAGGGGGGAGGGCTATAACACCTCTGGTGTTTGCCACCAGTTAAGCAATGGGTTTGAGCTCAAACATGGCATATTAAGAGATGATGAAGATGTCAAGGTCAAACCTATAGAAATGAGCCCCAACCTTAACTTGGATATTGCACCTTTGCTCGCCAATAGACCCCTTTTCAAGATATATGCTTGGGTGGTGTGATTGGGATATCTTCATGTGTCTCACATCAATAACCATCTATATTGGGCACTCGAAAAGTTTCATGAAGTTTGGAATCAAAACGTCACATGAAATGATAAGTTATATCCTTGTTGGAATGATTTTACTAAGTGCTTGAATTGCACTATTAAGTGAATAAGAACATGAGATGTCAACCAAACCTTGCAACCTTGCCAAAATAACTCTAGATGAACTCTACAACAAAAGTCATGAAAGGTTCATGTTGGGCAAATGCCAAGAAAATGCTCCAATGGATCAAAAAGGATAATTTAAGCTTCATCGTGATCCTACTTTGGTCAAAGTAGAATAGTAGGTTCTATACCAGTTTTGAGGTTGGACCTTAAATGAAAGTTGTAGTCCATATCATGTAGAACAAACTTTGTTTTTGGACTAAGAGCTAGATCAGCTTGTAAGTAAGTCAAATCGAGGTCACAAGATCGAATTTGCTGTTGTTTTCAGCACTTAGAATTATTCCAAGTCTGGAATTCATTGTCATTAGGTTGGCATGCCGTGTTCTTGAGTTTTTATTAAGCATCATGCTTTGACCCAAAAATAAAAGTTGGAGCTAAGTTCATGGAGAAGATCATGTAAAAGGATGGCACTCGTTTGACCTTGTTATGACCCTCAATTTTGGAGTTTGTTAATCGTCGTCAATGCACTGACAATGCCACTTTGGAGATTAAATTACCCATGGTTATGTTGCTCAAATGACTGGAGTGCCTTAATGAAAAATGTAGAGCAGGCTGAGATGAACAAACTTCATTTTTGGCCCAAGGTTTGATTCGGCCCAGATCTGGCCCAATCCGACGCCCACCTTGCCCACACCGACGCCCGCCACGTGCTCGGGGAAATGCCCGAACGGCGACGCGTGTTGTGAACCTGGCCGCCATGCGCCCTCACCGCTACCGTGCGTCCCACCTCCGGCCATGCGCCACCTCGCCCTCTGCTCCTCCAAAACCGAGTGCCAGAGCTTCCACGCTCCTTCCTCTCACTCACGCTGCCGCTTCTCGCTTCGCCAGTCGCTCTGCACCGAGCTGCAGCCATGGCCGCCATTGCCGAGCGGCGAAGCTCCTACGCCATTGTAGTTCTTCCAACTCCGAGCCTTCTCCGATCCTACCAAGTGCGACACCACCTTCGCCGTCATTTGCCGCCCCTCCTGCGCCCTTTTCCTATCGCCACGACCGCCGTAGTGTCATCGCCGCCGGAGCAGCCGCCGGCGTCCCGCCTGCTCGCACGGCCAGCAGGCCACAGGCCACCTCTGGCCATGCTGCGGCCACCTACGAGTGTGCGCCAACCTCCTGGTGCTTCCCCGCCATTCCCCCGCCACCGCCGGCCCTTCTCCGTCCGCCGCCGGTCAATTCCGCGGCGTCCTCTGTTTCAACCTCGTGTGGAGGACCTCGGGCTCAAATTCGAGTAAAGGGGTGGGCCTAAGTGCATAACCACTGACTCATATGAATAGTGCCATTGAGGACCCTTTTTGTAGGAAATTTGCTGAAGTTTGGAAATTCATAGTAATTCATAGGAAATTCGTAAAATAGCAAATGAGGACTTTTTGGAATCCTTGTGAAATTGTCTATGTAGTAGATCTATAATATGGCATGTTTTAGTTTAAATATTTTGTGGTAAAAATAGATTTGTGCAGTAAGGTTGTAATGCTAGTTGAATTTGTTATTTTCCATAACCGTAGATCTAGGGCTCCAAATGAAGTGAAATTTTTGTGGCATGCTACTCATGTGATAGTTGATGTGTGGTAAAAATTTCATAAGTATTGGATAAAGTATGAGTGAGTTATTGGTTTATCTCGCTCTCACACGATTTCTTATAATAGCAAATTGTCTTTTTCGTAGAGGCAGCTATACTTATGAAAATGGTATGAAATTTGTACAGTAGACTATTGAGAGGATATATGAGCTACTGTAATTGTTTTAGAATTTATTGTGCATTTTTTGTATATGTTCATAAATACACCTTGATGTCTAAATAAATTAAAAAATGCTTTAAGAAAATTTATTTAGAGGTGAGCACCATGCTTTCTGGAGTTCTTTAGTCATGTGTGAAATGTTGGTAAAGTTGGTTTTTCCCAATTATGTGTTTGCAACATAAGTTAACAATTATTTTCTTGCCGATGTGGTTTATGGACAGATCTGGGAACTTAGCAAAGTTCTTTAAGATAATGTGCTTTGTTGTGAAACTTGTTTATACAAAAGTTGTAGATAATTCATGTATCTAGCTTTTGTTAAAATTTGGTGGTATTTGGTCTTGTGGTTTGTGAGTTATGCCTGTTTAAAGTTGGGTTTCAGAAATGACTGCTCTCTGTCAATTGTGGACCAGTTTCTATAAATATATAATTTCGACCCACTTAACTTGAGAATCATGCTAAGATGATTAAAGATGAATTGTAGAAAATTCCATAAGCTTTCCATAATGTCTTGTTGCATGGCTATTGGATTTGTATAACTCTAGTTATGATCCAAACATGAAGCTGTTGTTTCCAGTCCTGAAATAGACATATGCTAGTTGTGGTTGTTTACTCCATGTGTTGCTAAGTGTGGCTTATGCCCTTGTTGATGGTCAAGTTATGATGCTTGTGACCTTGTTAAACTTGTGTCATGCTTGATGTGCTTGCTCTCTATAGTTAGTTGTGTGATGTTAGTTAAATAGCTATTGGTGTCTATGTCTTGCATAATCTTGTGTTTGTCTTGAATGCTTATGTGCTGCATCTTGTGTTACCATTCATCACCTTTATACACATGCATCTTGCATCTCATTTAGGTACGCTAGATGAACCACGTGAGGGATGTGATGTGGAGCCGAACTCGAAGATTGGGTTTGGTGGATCTATCCCGAAGATGGAAGGACTAAGCAAGTGCTAGGACCGGAGATGTCACCAAGTCGGTGCAAGCTAACTGAACTGACTTGTGTCGGATCCCAGGCAAGCCCCGAAGCATTCTAAGTCTCCTACTTTATAAAAGCAATTCTTTTTATATATATATGAGTTTATATATTGTTGCATTAAGTTGTAGGAGTTGATTGAAACTGTTGATGCATTTATTACTATCCTTGCCTACCTTTATTACCTTTTACCCTGTTAGGTCAGGATCGAATTACTGCCTAGCCTTGCTTAGACCAGTAGCGATCGGTGATACCTGGTCACCTATATTATAGGTGGTTACTGGAAGAATTTAGCTAGGGAAAGAATGATATCCTAGAATTAACTATGTGTGATGGAAAATTTGAGACCGAACGGAAAAAGTTGGAGGCGACCAGACTAGGTTCTGGGGTGCTGTTAGTTTCCGTCTGTGTCGATTAAGGACCGATCGTTGCTCGTCCTTCTTGTCATGTTGAATGCATGCCTCACATTTAGCTAGCCGAATAAAGTACCTTTCGACCGCGAAGCTAGTGACACATTTCGAGCTAGGATAAACTCAGATTGGCAGACTGGTGCTGAAGGGGGTATGATGGGGACGCGAAGAGTAAGCCCAAGGTGCGCCCTGGCTGTCGGGCGGTCCCTGGGTAGTGAAACAACCCCAATTTCCGCGATGGGAAATCCACAGAGTCGAAGTGTAATAAGACCGTGGTAGATCGTATTACCCAAATTCCAGTCGATGATCACATCCATACATCGATAATATCAGAGTACAAATAGTGCGGAATTACATAAATTATTACATCGCCGTATTGGCGGAATCAAAAGTAGCATTCATTTAGAACAGCTTGAAGATAAGATCGCCAAACTTGAGCGTAGGAACAAATCCCTCAACCATCAAACTCCTCGGAGCTATACTCCTCAGCAAAACCTGTGTGCCAAAATTTATCAGTACGATTTGTACTGGCCACTCCCAACCCTATGAGCAATGCTTTGTGGAAATTGGATGCATGTTGGATATATAATCAAAAGGAACCTATAAGGCTGAGGTTTCCTATGTATTAGCATATCAAGTATATAATAGTATAGTCAAGTTTTAACACCATTTCCACACTCATTCCACCCCATTCCCATTCCAGAGCCAGGTTTCGATCTTGGGATCGATATACCATCATCTCCACACCATCACCTTACCATAACCATACCATCGCTTAGTCGATAGGCCAACTCCCTCTCGACACTGTCTCAAGGCTAAATCTAAATTGGTAACTAGATGTTATTGGTTAATCAAGTGATTGCTATAGTACAGGTGCTTACCTAGATGGATAGGTTATAATAAAGATGATGCAAAGTACTTAAAATGGTTTATTCATGATAACTTATGCTTTTCGCAAATGAGTCAGCTAGCCCACTAAAGAAAGCCTTGCATAATCCTTAGAGTCACTTTATTTCTGGTTTACGATGGGTAAGTCTAGCTGAGTACATTCGAGTACTCAGGGTTTATCCCACTATGTTGCAGGTGAAGTTCTTGGCCTACGGAAAATGGTGGCTAACCGCCGGTGGGCTCGGTGGCTCTATATTTACTTCTCACCTATATGCTTTTATCTGAGGATGTCACTTATGCTAGTAATGTATTTGGAACTTATATTAATGTAATCATTTGAAAGCTATGTTATTTTCTCTAATCGATTTTAAAACCCAAACTGGTATTATTATTTGTGAACCCAATTGTAATATTATTTTCGCTGCAACTCTGCGTATGTGATGTGTATTTGCTTAATCACGCGATCTTGGTTGTGATGTTGATTTACCGAGGTCCTTCGTGACACTCGGTGGACTACCGGGTTTATATGAGTGAAAGTATGTGCGTGTCAACGTGTTAGCGGGGACAGCCGTACTTGATCTTGTATAAATTGGGCGGTTTTGTCACACTACTCCACCTATAAATGATGCATCACTAGTGGTGGAAAATGAGACCCTCAAAAAGGAGGTGAATGAGCTCACTCGTGCCTTAGGCAATGCCTATGGTGGAGATGCCTGCTTGCTAAAGTGCTTGGGTAGCCAAAGATTTTCTCTCAATAAAGAGGGATTATGCTATACCCCCAAGAAAGACAAGGCGGCCTTTGTCACTCCCAAAGCTTGCTTTGTGAAAGGCAATGGTCGGTTTTGCAATAGATGCAAGCAAGTTGGGCATGTAGAGCAATATTGCAAAGCTAACAAGAACAAGCTACCTAATGTATCCTCAATCAAATTTGATTCATGTTACATGCTTTATAAGGGTGCCAATGGAGTGAATGCTAAGTTCATTGGTACACCAATTGTGGGCCCAAAGAAGAAGGCCATTTGGGTACCAAAGACCTTGGTAACTAACCTATAAGGACCCAAGCAAGTTTGGGTACCTAAAAGAAATTGATTTTCTCTTGTAAGTCAATTATAAAGCCGGAGGAAGGCATTGGGTGCTTGATAGTGGGTGCACACAACACATGACCGGTGATTCAAGAATGTTCAATTCAATCAATGAAAACAAGAGCAATGGGATTGATAGTATCATATTTGGTGACAATGGCAAAGGCAAGGTCAAAGAGCTTGGTAAGATTGCAATATCCAATGATTTGAGCATTTCCAATGTGCTACTAGTAGAGAGCTTGAACTTTAACCTATTGTCGGTAGCTCAATTGTGTGATCTTGGTTTCAAGTGCATATTTGGTGTGGATGATGTAGAGATCATAAGTGTAGATGGCTCTAACTTGATATTCAAAGGATTTAGATATGAGAATCTATACTTGGTTGATTTCAATGCTAGAGAAGCTCAATTGTCAACATGTTTGATCACTAAGTCTAGCTTAGGTTAGTTATGGCATAGAAGGATTGGTCATGTTGGAATGAAACAATTAAACAAGTTAATCAAGCATGACTTAGTTAGAGGCTTGAAAGATATCACATTTGAAAAGGATAAGCTATGTAGTGCATGTCAAGCCAGAAAGCAAGTTGGTAATACACATCCTAAGAAGAGCATGATGAGTACATCTAAGGCATTTGAGTTGATGCACATGGATTTATTTGGACCAACCACATACACTAGCATTGGTGGAAATAAGTATGGATTTGTGATTGTGGATGGTCTCACTAGATATACATGGGTCTTCTTTCTTGTTGACAAGAGTGATGTGTTTGCAATATTCAAATCATTTGTCAAGAGCATTCATAATGAGTTTGAAACAACCATCAAGAAAGTTAGAAGTGACAATGGTAGTGAATTCAAGAATACAAGAATTGATGAGTTGTGTGATGAATTTAGAATTAGACATCAATTCTCAGCCAAGTATACTCCTCAATCCAATGGGTTAGTTGAAAGGAAGAATAGAACCTTGATTGACATGGCAAGATCAATGTTGAGTGAGTATAATGTGAGTCATTCATTTTGGGCCGAAGCAATCAACATGGCTTGCTACTATAGCAACCGACTCTATTGTCACCCCATGATGGAGAAGACACCTTATGAGCTATTGAATGGGAGAAAGCCAAACATTGCATATTTTTGGGTCTTTGGTTGTAAATGCTATATATTGAAGAAAGGAACTAGATTGAGCAAGTTTGAAAAGAAATGTGATGAAGGTTTCTTGCTTGGCTACTCCACTACTAGCAAGGCTTATAGAGTTTGGAATTTGGCTAGTGGTACTCTTGAGAAGGTTTATGATGTAGAATTTGATGAAACCAATGGTTCCTAAGAGTAAGATGAGAATCTAGATGATGTGAGAGGCACTCCATTGAACAATACAATGAAGCACATGGACATTGGTAATATAAGGCCTAGAGAGGTGATTGATGTCGAAGATGACAAGAATCAAGTGCTCTCTAACTCAAATGTGCAAGCTAGTGGCTCTCATGATCAAGGTCAAGCAAGAACTAGTGATGAAAATGTGCAAGATCAACAACAAGTAGCTAGTTCATCATATCATCCAAGTGATCAATCAAATGCAAGCAATCAAGTGAAAATGCTTCAACCAACCAATGTTGCAAGAGATCATCCATTGGACACTATCATTGGTGATATTACAAGAGGAGTGCAAACTAGATCAAGATTGGCATCATTTTGTGAGCACTTCTCATTTGTGTCATCCATTGAACCTAAGAAGATAGATGAAGCTTTGAATGATGTTGATTGGGTCAATGCTATGCATGAAGAGCTAAACAACTTCACAAGAAATCAAGTATGGGAGTTAGTTGAGAGGCCTATGGATCATAATATGATTGGAACTAAGTGGGTCTTTCGGAATAAGCAAGATCAAGATGGGATAGTTATAAGGAACAAAGCAAGATTAGTGGCTCAAGGTTACACTCAAGTTGAAGGTCTTGACTTTGGAGAAACATATGCCCCAGTTGCAAGATTGGAAGCAATTAGGATCTTGTTAGCCTATGCTTGTGCCCACAACATCAAGTTGTACCAAATGGATGTGAAGAGTGCATTTCTCAATGGGTGCATCAATGAGCTTGTGTATGTTGAGCAACCTCCTGGTTTTGAAGATGACAAGAAGCCCAACCATGTCTACAAGTTGAGAAAGGCTTTGTATGGATTGAAACAAGCACCTAGAGCATGGTACGAGAGATTGAGGGATTTCCTACTTTCTAAGGGATTCAAGATGGGAAAGGTTGACACCACTCTCTTCACCAAGAAGCTTGGAGGTGACTTGTTTGTGATGCAAATCTATGTTGATGACATCATATTTGGATCAACAAATCAAGAATTTTGTGAAGAGTTTGGAAAAATGATGGCAAGTGAGTTTGAGATGTCTATGATTGGAGAGCTTAGTTACTTCCTTGGTCTTCAAATCAAGCAAATGAAGAATGGCACATTTGTGAGTCAAGGCAAGTATATCAAGGACATGCTCAAGAAGTTTGGAATGGATGAGTCTAAAGCTATTAGTACACCTATGGGGTCAAGTGGAAGCTTGGATAGTGATGCTAGTGGCAATATGGTGGATCAAAAGATGTATCGGTCTATAATTGGAAGCCTACTCTATGTGACCGCATCAAGGCCGGATGTGATGTTTAGTGTATGTATGTGTGCTAGATTTCAAGCCTCACCAAGAGAAAGTCATTTGAAAGCAACAAAGAGAATATTGAGGTATTTGAAGCATACACAACATGTTGGATTATGGTATCCCAAAGGAGCAAGATTTGAGTTGATTGGATATTCGGACTCCGATTATGCGGGATGCAAAGTTGAGAGAAAGAGCACATCGGGCACATGTCAACTATTGGGAAGATCACTTGTATCTTGGTCATCAAAGAAGCAAAATAGTGTAGCACTTTCAACCGCTGAAGCAGAGTACATTTCGGCCGGTAGTTGTTGTGCTCAATTACTTTGGATGAAGGCTACTTTGAATGAGTTTGGAATCAAGTTCAAGCAAGTGCCATTGCTATGTGACAATGAAAGTGCCGTGAAGCTCACCAACAACCCAACTCAACACTCAAGAACAAAGCATATAGATGTCCGCCATCATTTCATAAGAGATCACCAACAAAAAGGGGACATTTGCATAGAGAGTGTGGGCACCGAAGATCAACTTGCCGACATATTCACCAAGCCACTTGATGAGAAGAGGTTTTACAAGCTAAGGAATGAATTGAACATACTTGACTTCTCCAATATGTGTTGATGCACCCCCATTATATGACATGCCGCTCCTTCAAGCTATCTAAGGTAAAAGTTTATTGGCATGGCATACATTCTTGCTAAGGACATGTTTAGTGCATCTAGACATATGCCACATTTAAATAGGCTCATTCATGAAAATCAAATAAATTTGATGCTTATATGGTACCACTATTGCTTGTATGCTTAAATGATCTAGTGGTAGCATATGACATGTTTGTGGGCTTGTAAACCTAGTGTTTGATCTAGAAAATAAGCTATAAGTGTTTAACTCAATATGGTACAAGATAACCCTTATTTAGAGGTGTGAAGAAGCTTGTCCTTGGATCAAATCGAGTTAAATATCTTTGGCAAGTAATCTAGATTGAACCAAATTGGAAAATAATCCTCATTTCACATGGTTTCACCCCAACCTCTCTATAATTTGAGATCACCTATCTATACTTTAAGCCTTTGTGGTCATTGATGACAAAGGGGGAGAGAGTTCACAAAGAAAGATAGGGGGATAAAAACAAAGAATGTTAAAAATAATGAAAAGACAAAAAGGGGAGAAATATGACAAAGGAAATTTTTGAGCACACAAGTAGGGGGAGCAAGCTCATGAACTTGTATGTTGCATTTGAAGTGCATTTCATATATTTGCTTGCATGACACAAGTTTTAAAGTTCAATATCCATGCGTGTATGGTGTATGCTAGTTGTAGATTTGAATGATGAAATGAAAGTCTAGCATGCATAGGTCATATAATTTCATCTCAAATGTATCCAAGTGGTATTGAGCTAAAGTAACTAGACTTATGTTCATCTTAAGGAAACTAGACCCTTACTTGTAACATTGATCTCATGGGGTATTCTAGTTTTTTGTATGTCTAGTTACTAATGGTGCTAAGGATGGTATATTGGTGCACTCCGATTGGTATCATGCTTCAAAGGTCCATCTCTTCTACCTTAGCATCATTTGGTAGAAATTGACTCCTATATTTCCTATCTAAGCATATGTGCAAGCTACAATCCAAACTCTTAGCACATATGTAGGGGGAGCAATTGCTACCATTTGGAGTTCATGAAACTTGTCCATATTCTTTTACACATGGTGAATATGTTTGGACAAGCAACATGGATTCAATTAAAATTCAATTCATATCTTTGTGAAAGGGTTGTCATCAATTACCAAAAAGGGGGAGATTGAAAGCTCTAGTTTGGTTTTGGTTATTTGATGAAACCCTAAGTGCTAACCTAGTTTATCTAAGTGATTATGAGATAGGTAGCACAACTCCAAGTGAGGAGGCAATGACGAAGATCATGACAATGGTGATGGCATGGTGATGATCAAATGCTTAAACTTGGAAAAGAAGAAAGAGAAAAACAAAAGGCTCAAGACAAAGGTATAAATGATAGGAGCCATTTTGTTTTGGTGATCAAGACACTTAGAGAGTGTGATCACATTTAGGATTGATAGCCGTACTATTAAGAGGGGTGAAACTCGTATCGAAATGTGATTGTCAAAGTGCCACTAGATGCTCTAACTCATTGCATATGCATTTAGGATCTAGTGGAGTGCTACCACCCTTGAAAATGTTTGTGAAAATATACTAACACATGTGCACAAGGTGATACACTTGGTGGTTGGCACATTTGAGCAATGGTGAAGAAGTTAGAGGGGAAAAGAAGTTAGTCGCGCTGGTCACAGAGTGACCGGACGCGTCTGGTATGGTGACCGGACACGTCCGCTATTAACGACGAACTCAGTGACCGGACGCGTCTGGTCGCCACACCGGACGCGTCCGGTGTGAGTCAGCAAATTCGGTGTTCGGTGAAGCAGTTGATCGGACGCTGGCTGCGTCCGGTCTGGAGTGACCGGACGTGTCCGGTCGATGGTGGGTGCTTACTGTACTCGACCGGACGCTGAGGCTCAGCGTCCGGTCAGTTTTTATCAGACGCGTCCGGTCGGCTATGGTGGCTTACTAGACTCGATCGGACGCAGCGGCTCAGCGTCCGGTCGTTTTGAACAGTGCGTCCAGTCGAACATGTCAGAGAGCCGTTGGAGGAAACGGTGGGACACATGGCGGTCTGTTGCTATCGGACACGTCCGGTATAGCGACCGGACACGTTCGGTATTCACGACCGGTGCGTCCAGTGCTGCGTCCGGTCGATCTGACCGGAGCGTCCGGTCACCCCGACTTATGCCCAGTGAAGAGGTATAACGGCTCTATTTCGTGGGGGCTTCTATTTAAGCCCCATGGCCGGCTCAAGCTCACTCTCTTGCACATTTTCATTGACATAGCATACTTGTGAGCTTAGCCAAAGCCCTCCCACTCATCTCCATCATTGATTCATCGTCATTGTGAGATTGGAAGAGAATCCAAGTGCATTGCTTGAGTGATTGCATCTAGAGGCACTTGGCATTCATGTTTTGCTACGGATTTTGCCTGTTTCTCTTGGTGGTTGCCACCACCTAGACGGTTGGAGCAGCGGTGGAGGATTGGCACGAGTTGGTGATTGTTCGTGGCCATCTCCGGTGATTGTGAGGGGAGTTGTACCTTCCCCGGTGGAGTGCCGAAAGATAACTCTAGTAAATTGCTCGTGTCTTTGAGTTACCTCACTTGTGGGTAGGTTCTTGCGGTGTCCAACCATGTGGACGAGGTTTGTAAAACACCTCTTAGCCGCCGAACCACCAAGTGTTGGTCGACACAACGGGGACGTGGCGTGTTGGCAAGCACGTGAACCTCGGGAGAAAAAATCGGATGTCTCTTGCTATTTGTATTCTCCCGGTGATTGGCTTAATCTTCATCTTGTGATTGGTTCATTCCCGACGTGGCGGTATAATCGTATCACTTACTCATTTATATTTCCGCAAACTAGATATAGCAAGCTCTTTAGTGTAGCTAGAACTGAGAGCTTGTCTTGTGTTTGAAGTTTATCTAGTGGAGCTCTTTAGTGTAGCATTTGTGAGAGCTCTTAGTGAGTAGTGTTCAAATAGATTGTGTGTCCATTGATCATAACAACTAGAATTATTGGATATATGGCTTGCAACCCTTTAGAGCTAGAGCAAGTTTGCATTTTGCTATTTGTCATACTAATCAAATTGCTCTAGTTGATTTGTAGATTTTTAAATAGGCTATTCATCCCCCTCTAGCCATATTAGGACCTTTCAGCAACACCGAGGGTGTTACAGACTGTTCAATGACAAATTGCTCTAAAGCAAAACTCAAACGCTAACGTGAACGATGGCTACTGAATATATAGTCTAAGGGGCGTGCAAGGACCCCTATTCAAGTCCCTAAGGAGTCCCAACACATTTATAAAGCCCAAATGGCCCAAAAGATGGTGACACGGCATCTAGACATTATTTTGATGATTCCTGTTCACTCCGATGGAATTTTGACATGAGACTAGTGTCATTGGTTAGTTATGAAATTATCTTTCCATCTATAGGTGGATCATCGAAAACGGAGTCTATGCGACCTGAACATCTATTTTACTACGAGCTGCTCCTGCAGTCCGAGATGGATTGGGTCTCCAACTTGGCTTGGATGCCCTTGCTGGCCTTCTAAGGAGGTGGAGGCGTCCTTTTTTCTTCCTTGGGTTGTTCTCCATATGTTTCGGGCATGCTCCCACTTGGGCCAAGGTCCCAAGGGTGAATAACAAGCCCACGACGTCGTTGTAATAGCGGGTAGAAACAACAACAATTTGTCATGATGATTTGATGACCTTTATGACATGATGTTGATGTGGGAGTATATCCATTTGAAAGATTATGAAACAAGCTTTCCATCAAGTGCTCATTGACCTCAATCATGAATGAACTATGACCTTTCCATGAAGCACTGTTGGCTTGCTGACGAACCGAATGTTGGGCTTAGATTTTTTTAGATTACGGAATAAAACATCCTAGCCTTCACATTCACCGGTGAATGCTCAGAGCTTAAACATACAAGAATGGGACTCCACCCAGATTTCCGCTAGGTAGACAGATCTGATAATAGCCTGCGACCTTACAACAGAAGACAACAAAACAAATAGTCCACTGATCACAAAGCACAAAAAACTAAACTCCCAGCTTCAAAAGAAGGCGAAACAAGAGTTGACTGACGCACGTACATGTAAAGTGATATGACACGCTTTACACGCATGAACATTTGACCTGTACGGTGACACTAGAATGTGCCGCAGACAGATCAAGACGAATCTGCTGAGTGCTGACATGATGAATTATACAGATCAGATGCCATACGACTGTGGCCTATGGACTATTGGTTATTCCTCTCTCAGTTCTGAAATGGCTCTAGTTGAAGTCAGGCTTCTCAGGGTAACTGCAGCCAGAACGTTGGATGATAACATTGGCGGCGTAAAAGGCAGCTCTGACACACTCATCAATGCTCTTCTCTTGAACCAACTGAGATAGGAAGCCTCCAACGAAGGCATCACCTGCCAGATAATGCTCAAGTTTGAGGAACAATACTTATGCGGAACATAAACATGAAAAACATGTGCATCATATTCTTCTATTGGTATACCAAGTAGATTTTTTGTTTGAGGGGCACATATTTAATGAGTTTATTATGGTAGACTAGAGGATGACACAAGGTAAAGAAAGGTCCAATGTACAATGTGATATTACTACTGGAAACTATCGAGTTTCAAGTACCTGCACCATTGGTGTCAACAAGCTTCTCCTTGGGCAAGAGGATCACAGGGAAAGTCTTCACCTGAAAGCATAGTATTTAAGATTAACAGGAACCAGGATAAACATTTGTCTCAAGTAGCCAAGGTCCAATAAACAAAAAATGATGTGAATGTTAACTTTATAAAGACTCATAGTTGCCGCAAATAATCCACATCGATATTTTTTTTAACAGAATGCAAATGTCACAACAGTCAGTGTGAAAATGCAGGACACTGTAAGCAGGAGATTTACCTTTCCATCATCAGCGACAACTACTGGATCACGACCTTGAGTGATCACAGTAATCCTCTTGTGTGTTCCTGAAGCCTTCGGTAATTGTGAGATCTTCAAAGCAATCTCCTCAACATTCTCAGTCTGTTAGTTTCATCGGGAACCTTTTAGAAACTTTATTAACCTATTGAAAATAACGAGGGACATAAGAGTAGTTACCTCCCAACCACGAACTTTAGCAAAGGTCCTCGCCTCAGTTTCATTTCCAAAGATGTGGTCCACGTACCTATGTTTGGCAACATAATAAGGTTTTACATAGTACAGAAAAATTGGAAAACCCAACATGGACCACGGTTGAAACAAGCTTTGCACCACAAACTGAACATGTTCAAATAAAGGTCAGAAAATAAAGCATCATTACACATCAAAGTCACCACTACAGTCTGCTTGGTTGTAAACGAACTTCTTTATCCTATTAATACAATGATATCTACGTAATCGAGAAAAGTAAAGCTACACATCCAGATCCAGTACTTACAGAAGAGCTTTCTCCTGGGCATCACGGTAAAATTCGCAGATAAAGGCAGCAGAAAGGTTCATCATAAACACCTACAAATATTGCAACCAATGAAAATCAGACAACACTAGCAAGATGGTCTTCTTTTACTAGCATCATTTTACCTTGTTAGTTGCAGCAGCATGCTCAGCAACAAGTTGAATAGAATCCGGGGACACCGTAAGGAAAAATCCAGCAATGTAAATATATTTTGCCTTCTCAACTATAATTAATGCATATCACAATCAGTAAGCACAATCAATGATACAAAAGTATCGAGTGCAAACAAGTAGCAGTGATGCTATGCAAGAAACCACAAGCAATGACTTGGATAGTTGGGTATAGGCTATGTGGTCGACTAGCAAACGAACTTATATAATGACAAGGTGCAATTTTGCTATTGCATCTGCACTGCTCGAGAGAACTATGATGTGCATTACAGGGAAAAATCAAAAGAAAAAAGGTGCAGAAAATTGTAAAAAAATGTTTGGATGCTCTATTTACTACTACGTAATATGCTAGATTTTCTGGTGGGAACCAAAATATTGTCTCAATTGTTGGCACCACCTGCCCACTTATACTACAATAGTACTCCCTCTGTCCAGAAAAGAATGCAACCACGGGTTGCGTGCCAGCAAAAGCGGTTCACGTTTGACCAAATTTCTAGTGAATACTATTCACATTTACAGCTCCAAAATAATTTATTATGAAAATACATTTCGTAATTAATCTAATGATATTTATTTGATATCATAAATATTGATACTTTCTTATCTATAATTGATTGAACTTAGGATACTAAACTATGACACTGTGCTAGAATTGCATTCTTTCCTGGACGGAGGGAGTACATAATAACCCCCCAGAGAAATAAGAAGAAGAGTTGGAGACATTTGTGCTAAACTGACTATCCAAAGATGTTTGTCACCTTATAAAAAACGATGTTTGTCATTCTTAGAGCACAATGGACAACCACTCAACCAGAGCAATTCCAAGCAGAACATTACGAGTACCAGTGTGTCCAAAGTCTAAACAGCAAGATGAACAGTATTTGTATCAAGAGAAATAATGGTGGAAATTCTTAAAGGTGCTCTAGTGGTCTATTTGCATTACCAAGTGCCCAATTCTCTGGTTTCTTCAGATGTTCAGACTTGTAGCAGTTTGCCGCAGACAAGTTTGCAATAAGTGACCTGGTTACAGATTGAAGGGACTGATTAAAATTAAGACATGCTTGTTGAAGTGAAGACATTGTAGCAAGCAATACCTTTCTCCACCAACAACACAGACAGCACATGTGCCTGTTGGAGCATTCTCATCCTCATAATAATGGGCCTGGTTGAATAGATGGCAGGGTTATAGTAGTTAGTTGTGCAATGAGGTGACATATCATGAAGAAGAAAAAAACAAAGAAGGAACTTGCAACTTACATTAATACCAGCAGCTTGTGCATTTTTTTTCATCTCCTCACCAAACTTATCCTTCCCAATGCAACCTATGTAACTTGTTGCACCAGGAATTTGAAGCATCCACTGAAAAGTAATCAGGATTGTTGTGATTTGTTTTCTCACGAGTATATGTAACCAATTAGGACTGTTCATAATATTTGTTAAGATTTTTCTTCAGAGCTTACTTGGGCAACCCTGATAGAGTTTTGAGTGGCTCCTGAAAGAAAAGAACAGTTAATAAATAGAAGAAGAGAGAAAATGAATCATGAAGAAGTACTTCATGCATGTGCACTAACATTACCTCCAGCAATGTATTGAACATTGCTCCTGCTAGCCAATTCATCATACCTGGCAGAACATAGAAACACAGGTCACCATTTGCATATTTGAGCGAAATTTCAGCTTACAGTCATATAAGGAAATTTTTGTTATGACATCAGGAATGGGCAGTTTCAGATACTCTACTGATTAGTAATTACTAACCTCAAGCCATGTATACCTGAACATAAAAAATTGGGACCTAAAAAATTAGAAGTCCTACTATGTTTCTCCCCTGTCTCATGGGTGCTTAATGTAACAATATAAAGAATTTATTTCCCATTCTCCATTTAGGACAAACCAGCATCAAGTAACCAACATTTCAAACTGCAAGGGAAGCTAAAGGGGCAACGAGACTTACATTGGCAAATGCTTGTCCTCAGCAAGAATGGCATTGCCCGGCTTCACATCATACCTAGAGCACAGGTGCAGCGAGAAACGTGTTGATTAGCTCGAAATAACTTCAGGTGCAGCCTAACTACTCAGAACAATGGCTATATGCATTCTATGCAGAGATCGGATGGTTTTCCTTTATCTAAAAAAAATACTCAGAACAAGGCAACCGAGAAAGCACTGTCCCAATCCAACACACATCGTTCTTGTTTACCTCAGGCAAAAGTTTAGCCCTCTCACATCGAATGTTTGGACACATATATGAAATATTAAATGCAGACTAATTACGAAACTAAATGCACGGATTGAGACTAATTTATGAGACGGATTTTTTAAGCCTAATTAGTCCATGATTTGACAGTGTGGTGCTACAGTAACATATGCTAATGACGGATTAATTAGACTTAATAAATTCGTCTCGTGGATTACAGAGAACTTCTATAATTTATTTTTTTATTACTATTCAAGCACAACCGGACACTGATGACAATGGTACTGATACTGAGAGTAGTACTAGCACAGTTGTACTTCTAATAAATTGGTAGCTTCGCTAAGGCGCTCCCGGTCTCGGGTATTGCTGGTTGCTTCAGTTGCATGCTACGGACTGGTTATTCAGATTCAGAGTTTCAGAGGTAAAAAAAATTCTAGAACCCGCGCCCATAAGCCCATAACTGCCGTTGGGAACAACGGAGCGGTGAATTGGTGATGCTCGAGCCCGCATCACACCACTGGCAAAATTAGGAACTGAAACTCAGAAAAAAATATACGCGCAGTTGAGAGATCGTGAGATGAGGAGAGAAGTGATCGGGGAGGAGTCGAGTACTTGGCGAGGAAGCCATCGTCGACGCCAGCGGAGATGTCGAGGAGGGGGTTCCCCATCCCCAGGAGGATCCCCTCGTAGCCGCTGCTGGCCATTTCCTCCTGTCGAGCTCAAGCCGAGCGCGGCGTCGGCGGACGGAGAGAGAGATCGTGTGGCGACTGGCGAGTTCGGTAATTGGGAAAGCACGGACGGACGGGCGAGGGCACGGGGCGGCGCCGGCCGGAGAACTCGCGGAGAAAATCGTCACGGCAGGGAAGGAAGAGAGAACCCGGGCTGCCTATGCCACAGGCCCACGTGCCGCCGGCCCAACACGTTGCGCCACGCACGCGCGAGCCGCCGATAGGGTGTCACCGCGTGTCACTGTTTCTAGCACCTGTCCCGCTCGGCCCACGCATCCTACGCGGGCTATGGTTACCGTCTGGAGCCCGGGAGTGTCGTCGTCCGCGCAACTCGGCACGCTCCCGGCAGAGCACGGCCGTGCGGCCCCAGTAGCGCGGTGGATTAGACATTTGGACCCGTACACGAGACCGGCCCATAATTTCCACTGGATTGTGTTTACTCGGTCACACTCCCCTCTAATCACGTCCACTGAATTAGCAACCAACTAACAATTCCACAGGTTTTCATTTTAATAAAAACATTTATTTTTACAACTCGGTGCCACATATTTTAACCCTTTTTTTAATAAAATTTACATTTGGCCCTCCGAGAGACTTAGACTCATCTTTCGACCCTGGGATCAGCGCCATGAGTTCTGGCGCCGAGGTAACACGTCTCGGCGCCACAGATCTTAACGCCGTCGTGCACAGAAGAAAATCCGCCGGCACCTCGCACACGCTGATGACCAGCAGACTGGCCGCCGCGTTGCCTCGGTTCCCGTGCTCATCACAAAACTGGCTGGCCGAGCAGTGCTGGTGCAGAGGCATCGGCGACGGAGTGGGCAGCGATGAGACGAGGCAGCGATGGCCAGAAGCAGTCTCAAGTCCTGAACCTGGCGTGAAGCTAGCCACTGAACCCGTCTCTCTCTCCCTGTCCAGTCTGCATTGAATGAAAGCAGCTGTCCGTCGCATGTAGAGACGACAGTGAAACCAGCCAGAGCTTCCTAGGTAGGCCGTGCCTCCCCAGGTTCAGAAACCATAACCTATGACGGTGTTTGGTTGTCCCTCCTAAATTTTAGTCGTTGTTCCATTAAATATTTAGACACATGTATAGAGTATTAAATATAGACTAATTACGAAACTAATTGTATAATTTGCGACTAATTTGCGAGACGAATCTTTTAAGCCTAATTAGTCTATAATTTGACAATGTAGTACTACAGTACATGTGCTAATGATGGATTAGTTAGGCTTAAAAAATTCGTCTCGTGGAGTACTAACGAATTATGTAATTTATTTTTTTATTAGTATCTAAACATCATATACAACATCCTCCGACACATCTTCTAAATTTCAGTGACAGATCCTAACACCACCTAGCTTGGCTACTACTCTGCATACCTGCCACTCGACAGAGATGCGTGCACGTTTTGCTTTTGGCACACCACATGCACATACTCCTTCGTGACAAAGCAGACGGAATTTAGAAGAAGAAGAAAAGATATGCATCTCCTGCACACGACACGATACACCAGGGCAATTGTTAATTTTGGTTTGATTTGTTGCAAAAAAAAAAGGGAGAATGGACGGCGCATGGGCAAAAAAAAAAAAAAAAAAAAAAAAAAAAAAAAAAAAAAACTCGGCCTACGGTGGGCAGACAGCCCCCGCAACTTTGTGCTTAAGGAAGAAGACCTTCTCACGCAGGCCGAGAAAACCCCCGAACACCGTGTCCCGCCCTTACACAGGGGCCCGTTACCCTGTGAATGAGTCGATCCGTTGCCTGTGCTTTAGGAAAGTCGAGACAAACGAGGGGATTTTTTTTTTGATGGGTATCGAAAATTCTACCCACAGCGGACCTTAACTTCGGTCGGCAGGCAGAGGCCTTAAGCCTCACCTCGTGGCCAGTCGAGCCGAAGAGAAGAGTTTGATCACTAGGCCATGTCTATACCAGCCTGGCAAGTGTGGCAACTATTATCGTTTTTTTTAGGAATCTGATTGCAGAGGTTACTTGCAAACTATTAGTCTTTATGAAGCGATAAGTCCCAAACATCATGTATTTAAAACTGGGGAAGTACTGTACTACATTACTTGTTTTGTTGATAGACTTACTCCGTAAGAAACATGGAGTCAGTGCAGTCCATTTCTTTGCATGCATGCTTCTCTGCATATGGGTTCTTGTTGCTAATAACAGAATAACCGGCATGTTCGCTGGTTGGTTTCTAGGCTGATTTGGGCTGGCTGGTGCTGGTTTTATGTGAGAGGAAAACACTGTTACTTGGCTGGTTTGGGCTAGTTGAAACCAACAAGCGAACAGGGTGAACAGGTCTAGCAAAGCAACAGGACTGACACTTCATCCCGGTCTCCGGGCCAGGGACACTGCTGTCTCCTGCACAATTGCGATGTCAAACACTGACGCTATACCAACCAACTACTAGTTTTATCAGCAGTCCAGGACCTGCGTAAGCAGAGCTGCAGAGGAGGGGTTGGTATGTTCTGAACTGAACCCCATTATGTCCACGTTGAACACTTCTACTTGCACTGCGATTTTCTGAATACTTCACCTCTTGTTTTCTTCCAAGGTTCAACGCCCAACCACTTCAGCCGCATAGGAGACGTGCGCCGCGCAGGTGATATGACGCGCACGCCGTCTGGCGCCATATGATGGCGCTGCTCCCTAGTGCTCCCTAAGTTAGCTCTTTCCCGCGTTGGCTCGGGCGCTGCAGGCTGCTGGTCGGCTCGGGCGCCGGGCTCTAGCTGATGGGGCGCGCCGCACGCGCCTGGTAGGCTGTGCGTGCATATGGCTTTGAGGTCGGTAACTCGGCGTCAAGATGTAACCAAGAGACGTGTTACCTCGACGCCAGTGCTCATGACGCCGACCCACAGGGTCAAAGATGAGCTTAAGCCTCTCAGAAGACCAAATATAAATTTTATTAAAAAAAGATTAAATAGTAAAAAATTAGGTAGTACATACATGTGAATATATGTTTGTGTGAACTCGTAGCTTTTGTTTAGTGCAGTGGGCTAAAGCAATGTGTGAGGCCCAGACAACTTTGCCGTTACATGGTACGTGTGCATATAATGTGAACGTGCTGTCAATGACTTCACCCAAATCATATACTCCGTAGTAGTTTTCCAGCTCAACAGTGAAGAAGTAGATATAGGATCAGGCAACAGTTCCTTTGGACGACGCTGACCCGCTGCAAATGGAGTACGTGCACTAATACCATGCATGCCTGGGTAGCTTAAGCACGTCGTATAAGTGTATGCATGTATGTGTGACTTGTGAGCGTGCATCTTCGTATAGCATGGACGATTGGCTAATAAACTAGTTATTGGGCCCAGCTGTCATAGAGGCTCACCGATTAAATAATTTATCGCCTATTAACGACGGAGTAGATAGGATCATGGTAGCTGCCGGTCAAAACCAGAACGTTCCACCGTTCTCTAGTGCTGGATGAAAATAATTACTATTTATGAGCCGGTCTTATCCATTTACTGGACTAAACAAGAAGCTTCAGGACACAGCTGCTCGCTCGGCGTCAAGTAATAATTTAACAACAGCCCATGCGTTCCGGGCAGCTCTACTTCAGCCTGCTCGCCCTATAAATAGGACTTCGAGGCACTGGCTCCACACACACACAGGCAGGCCACCAGCTCGACGAGCTTGTGGTCGTAGTAAAAGGGCCGCACTCGTCCACGAGACCCTCGGCACGGCGAAGCGCTGTAGGAATAGCTAGTAAAGTTAAGGTTGACAGTAGTGGTAGAGTACGAAGTAGCAGTGGCTCATACAGCTACTAGGGATTTTGTCTGGCAGCAAAGACGTTGCCGAAATACTGCCAAAGAGCAGTAAAAGTCTATTTATTTATCTGCACTAACTAACAAGGCAAGCAGCCTACATGTTATTAATTTCTATTTATTTTTCTGCATTGACTAACAAGGCAACTACTAACATACTAACAACCCGCTAACGACCTTTACATTAAAGCTATTTACTTTCTGTGTACGTTTTTATCTTTCCAGTCGCGGTGTTGCTTTACATTTCGCGTGCGTTTTATATTTCAGCTGTTGTGTTGTCCTTCTATTTCGTGTGCGTTTTACATTCTTGTTGTGGGGTAGCCTTTACTTTTCGCGTGTGTTCTATATTTCCGCTGTGGTGTTGCATTTACATTCCGCGCCATTTATATTCAGTTTATTTATTTTACGCGGTCTATTTATATTCCACGTGCTATTTAAATTCCGTAATGTTGTGTTGTTTGAGCTGTTGTGATGCTTAAATTTTCTGCGCACTTCCACTTTACGTTGTTATGCTGCCCAAATATTTTTGTAAAGCTGGTGTTGCGACCGCGATCATATTGTGCCGGTCACGGTGCAGGAATGGGACTGTGTGAGTTCTCCGATGGGGATGGCTCTTGCTCGGGTGCTTTGGTGATGGATCCGTAGGAGCGACCATGCACTAGTAAGTTGAGAGATGCGATTTCCAGAGGACCAAAGAGCTCTGCTCTTCTAGAACATGCATGTACGAATGGTGGTCTAGTAGAGGCCGTTGATGTCTGTGTATCCCTCTATAGAGTATTAAAGTGTGAAATTTCACTCCGGTGACTCCCAGGCTGGGAAGCTTGTGGTCATGTGTGACATCAGTGTAAACTATTGTTTGTTTTCAAAATATCGTGTCGACGGTGTCTTAAATATTTCTTGTTTCCGTGCACTCTGCTGATTTGTTAATGTCATGTACCTATTTGCTGAGTACGATTCATCGTACTCACCCTTGCTTGTACTTATGTTTTTGCAGCGAGCTGGGAGTTGGAGCTGTACTTCTTCAAGAAGGTCACCCCCTCGCGTTTATTAGCAAGGCTCTCGGACCAAGTACTCGGGGACTCTCAACATATGAAAAAGAATATCTCGCCATCCTGGTTGCTGTTGAACAATGGCGCTCTTACCTCCAGCATGGGGAATTCCTAATATATACTGATCAGCGCAGTTTGATGCATGTTACTGACCAACGTTTGCACACTCCGTGGCAGTTGAAGCTATATATCAAACTGGTGGGCCTTCAATATAAGATAGTGTACAAACCGGGTTCCTCCAACTTGGCCGCTGATGCATGTCCTCTTCTCAACCAGCATGCATACTGAATGTGGTTGCTGGCTACAACAAGGATCCGGCAGCACTCAAGCTTCTCTAAGAACTATCTGTCAATCCTGATAGCCATCCTCCTTACTCATTGCTGGACGGCGTCATCCGGCTGAAAGGCCGCATTTGGCTCGGAAACAATGAAGAACTGTAGAGCCGTATCATGAATGCCTTCCACAGCAGCCCCCTGGGCGGGCATTCAGGCTTCCCTGTCACCTTCAGCAGGCTCAAGAAGCTCTTCGCGTGGCGCAGTATGAATTCTGCAGTTAAGGCATTTGTGACATCTTGTTCTGTCTGTGCCCAGGCCAAGCTGGATCGAGCTCGCTATCCTGGATTACTATCACCGTTGGTCCGTTGCCGGTACCATCAGAATCGTGGCAGATCATCTCGATGGATTTCATCGAAGGGCTTCCGCGTTCTGGCCACGCTAACTGCCTGATGGTGGTTGTTGACAGGTTCAGCAAATTCGCCCACTTCATTCCACTTTCACACCCTTTCAATGCTCAGCAGGTGGCTCAACTCTTCTTCAACAATATTTATTGATTGCACGGGATGCCGAATCATATTATATCGGATCGTGACCGGATCTTCACGAGCTCGTTTTGGCGTGAGTTGTTCCGCCTCGCTCAGACTCAACTCTGCATGAGCTCGGCGTACCACCCAAAGTTCGATGGCCAGACGGAGCGCGTCAATCAATGCCTCGAGACCTTCCTCTGGTGCTTCGTTCACTCCTGCCCCCGCCAGTGGATCAAATGGATTCCTCTGGCTGAGTACTGGTACAACACCTGTGAACATTCCTCTCTGTGTCGAGCTCCCTTCGAGGTACTCTACGGCCACCCTCCCCGTCACTTCGGTTTGTCTGAAGCTTCGACTTCTTCCGTTGCTGACATCGAGACTATGCTGTCTGAACACAACACCATGATGGCCTCCGTCCGAGAACACCTTCACCGAGCTCAACAGCGCATGAAGACGTAGGCTGACAAACATCGTTCCGATCGCGTCTTCAGCGTCGGGGACATTATCTACCTCAAGCTCCAGCCATACATCCAGACTTCGAGAGTGCCGCGCGCACATCAGAAGCTTTCCTATCGCTACTTCAGCCCCTACAAGGTACTCGAGCGCATCGGCTCCGTCGCGTACAAGCTCGAGCTGCTGGCGTCATCATCAGTACACCCGGTCTTCCACGTTTAACTACTGAAGCTGGCATCGTCGACCAAGCTCACCGTCTGTCAGGGTTTGATGACCGGCAACTCGTTACGGGGTTACCCAGGATGATGTTCGAAGAGCTTCGGCGTACGCAGAACTCGACAGTTAACGTAAAGAGATGAACGATTTATACTTGTTCGGGCCCTCTTGTCGAGTAATAGCCTTTACGTCCAGTCGGCGTGTAGCTTTTTACGTTGGATTGATTGGTATGATTGTTAGGGTTATAAGGGGTGCACCATACCTCTCTTTATATAGAGGAGAGGGTAAGAGTGCGTAACTAGTCCTAGTCGGTTACAATAGAAGAGTCCTAGTCCTATTACAGAATCTAGCTTTCTTAGTAAGCCATGAGGTGCTCTTAAAAAATTCAAGTGGTGTGCGCTTTCCGTGAAAGTGCACTCACTGGCTGTAGCCCCAAGCCTCTTACCGTTTGAAAAAACAAAGAGTTACAGGGTCAAAAAAAAACATCCGTAAAGAATATGTACCCTGCAGCCCCAAAAGAAAAAAAACAACTCAGAATAAGGATCTTATAAGAGAATATACTCGAGGATGCAAGTGTAAGCCATAATTGTCGTCTTGTCTGCTTGTGAAAAAGCAGGTAAAACCCATCAATGTCACATGCAAGGTTGCTACCACCGCTCCAAAATATGCTCAGAATATTCGGTCGAATATGCCAACTGAGATGTTGTCCAGTGTACTGTTGCCTCACATGTGCTAAGAGAAGGCTGTGCTACACACTGAAAAGGTGTAGTGGGCGCACTGTACCCTTACAGTGTGGCATGTGAACCTGTGTTGGAGTCATGAACTTGTCTGCTTTTTACCCCGTGAACATAGTCCACGTACACCACTCCGGAGCCTATAAAAACCCTCTATTTATTTTTCTGCAGTGACTAACAAGGCAACTACTAACATACTAACAACCCGCTAACCTTTACATTAAAGCTATTTTCTTTCTGTTTACGTTTTTATCTTTCCAGTCGCGGTGTTGCTTTACATTTCGCGTGCGTTTTATATTTCAGCTGTTGTGTTGTCCTTCTATTTCATGTGCGTTTTACATTCTTGTTGCAGGTGTTTTGGGTTGGGAAGTTCCAAGGCCTTATATGTTGTAGCTTTGGTAGACTTGGGACCTATGGGAGCGTAGGCTCGTGGCTCGACATGAGCCGGGCCGGCTACAAGTCAGCTCCAATATCATGAACTCGGTGGTCACCACCGGTTCCAATAGCCGAATCATATTATATCGGTGTCGGTGTTTTAGACCGGGGGTCCTCAACCAACGAGTGTAAATGTACTGTGTGTTCCTAATTCCGGATGGTGATGCAAAGAGATACAAGGTTTATACTGGTTCAGACAATAGGTGCTCTACATCCAGTCTGAGAGAGCGATCTTGTATTTCTTGCACCGAGATGCTTGTAGTAGGGGTTTACAAGCACAGCGAGAGAGGGAGCTAGCCCCAGGTCTCTGTGAATTGCGGAGTGGATTGCCTGAGATGTTAATCTCCGGCAGTGAGGGAGTATGTGTTACAGAGTGTTGTGTGTTGTTTGCGCTGGTGTCTGTGGTTCTTCTTTCTCTGCTTCCTATGCTTTTTTTAGGAACGGCCCTGGGCACTCTCTTTTATAGTCGAAGGAGGGCACAGGGGCAGTACATGTATTGCTTCGTGGTGCTTTTTGGCATGGGCGGCATGTCCGAGCCCTGCGGCTCGTCACTGTGGCGGTATGGTCGGTAGAGCGGTCTTGTCCTTCAGAGCGACGCGCTGGTCACGCCTGATCCTGTGCGACGTGGGAGCTCTCGTGGTGGCAGGCGCGTCTTTTGTTGGAGGCGTGTTGGTCACTGTAGGTTTGACTAGCACGGAGTGCCGAGGCCAGGTTGATGCGATGGCGCGGGTATGCTGATTCTGAGGCTACAGGAGCTAGGTCCTGTGTACGGCGGGGGAGCCTCTGTTGCCTGATGCAGGGCGTGGTGCGTATTGCGGACGTAGAGAGCCGAGGCCCAGCTCGGTGCAGAGGTTGAACCATCGTGGGGGGCTCGGCAGGCGCAAGTCCCGAGGCTATAGGAGCCCAACAATGGGTAGCCGAGGCTCGGAGGGAGCAGTAGGCTTTGCACGTCGTTTCTGAGGCTACAGGGACCCGGACGTGACTTTCCATGCCTAGGCAGAGGTTAGGCAGCACAGTGCGGCATGGGTGTCCGTCGTGGGCATAGTGCTGAGCACAGCGGCCGGTAACCCCCGCCTCGTCCTGTCCCGGATGGTAGGGCGTCGATGTGACCTCCGTCTCGTCGGCCACTCCGTCGTGCCGTGTCGTGCCGTCGTGCGGCTGACGTTGCGGGAGTGGTTGAACGCTTTAGTGGAATGTGACGTCCCGTCAGAGAAGCCAGTCAAGGCAGTGGAGACGAGGTTGATGCCGAGGCGGCCTCGAGCGAGTCGGAGAATCGATACTTCGTCTGAGGCCTCGCGGCGCGGGCTCGGGCGAAGCGAAGAATCGTTGCCTCGTCCGAGGCCCTTCGGTGGGGGCTCGGGCGAGTCGGAGAATCGTTTGCCTCACCCGAGGCCTTGTGATGGGGGCTCGGGTGAAGCGGAGAATCGTTGCCTCGCCCGAGGCCTTGCGGGGGGGCTCGGGCGAGGTGGAGAATCGTTGGCTTGTCCGAGGGCGGGCTTCAGAAGTGGTGGGTTTGCCTGCGGTTGTATTTTGGTTTCGTTATTTACGAGGTTTAAGCAATTTTTTCGGTTCTTGCTTAGGGTACCCCTTTTTATGGTATCCGACAGTAGCCCTCGAGCCTCGGGGGGAGTGTGAGCACTCTTCCCGAGGTTTTGACGAGACTTGGCTCGCAGCAGTCCCCGTCGGGATTGCGTTTAGTGCTCGAGGCTTCGGTGGGTGCGCGCGAGCGCACCCGTCGGGTGTAGCCCCCGAGGCCCTGGAGGAGTGGATTTATTCCTCCAGGGGCTTTTTCCTTGTAGAGTGAGGGGGTTTTGTCGTGTTTGCCGAGCCCCCGAGTGCAATTTCGGGTCGCTGGGCCTCGGCTTGGTCGCAGGAAGAGCCCCCGAGCCTCTGCTCGGAGCAAGAGGGCGGTCAGGAGTTTCCCTGTCTTTTTTATGCGACCCACGCGCATCCTTTTCGCTCGGAAGGAGGGGTTTGTCGAGCCCCTAGTGCGAGTTCGGGTCGCTGGGCCTCAGTCTTGGTCGCAGGAAGAGCCCCCGAGCCTCTGTTCGGAGCAAGAGGGCGATCAGGAGTTTCCCTGTTTTTTTTGTGAGACCCTCGCGCATCCTTTTCGCTCGGAAGGAGGGGTGGAGTATGCTAGGCTACCCTCGGTGGGCGAGCAGTGACACCTCCGATGAGCTGTTATCAGGTAAGTCCAAGTGGAGGCTTGTGCCCCGTTCGATAGGGGTCGGCTAGCGGTCCAGAGACATGCTCCAAAAGTACCAGAGGGCTTCTCTGGTGAGTCCTAGGGCCGTTCGATTGGCTCTAGGGGCTCGGTGCCTCCCTACGGTGGGATCCCCTTCAGAGACTTTCATGCCGGTCTCAGACACGACTTAGGTCATCCCAAGCAACCACTTGCGTGGGCCTCGGCCATGTACGGGCTTGCCCTTAGTCATCCCTGACTCTGTTTGTCCTAGGGAGGCTATCAAGACTCTCGGGGGCCCAGCCTTCGAACCCCTGGACCGTAACGGGCTCGGTGCCCAGTTCCTTGGTCCGAAAGGAATCGGCTGACAACGGTGGGCGCGCCTTTTTAGGGCAGTTCCTTGGGGGGACAGAAAAGACGCCTACCGTTGCTGTGGATGGATTGCGACGCAATGTCTGTGGACGGGATGTTACTGTGCGTAGTTAATAAAAAGGTGGACGCATGGGCGATTTAGCCGGATCCAAATTAACCACGCTAGAACTAGGGAAGTTTTTCCCGGTTTCATCGCCCACCCATTTGCCCTCTCTCCCTTATAAATACGTGACAAGCCATGCCCCTGCCCCTACCCTTTCTGCCTGCACTTGCGCTTTTTTCCCTCGATCGGTTGCCAAGAACAGCGGAAGAGAGCGCCAGGAAGAAGAAGGGAGAAGGGGGAGGAAAGGAGAGAGAGAGAGAACGAGAGTTCGCCTTACCGCCGTAGCCGCATTTTCCACTGCATCTATGGCTGGTGGCGCTGCTGTCCTCCAGGCGGATCCTTGGGGTCCGTCTGACGCATCCGCGACGAAGTAGCAGTCACTTGTCAACGACAGTCTCCTCCGCCCGGTCACCGACCCCAATAGGCCGAAGTGGATCGCTCTAGGGAGCGAGCCGGAGCCGAGGCCACGCGACGGCTACATCGTGAGCTTCGTGGTCTTCCACGAGCGTGGCCTCGGTTTGCCAGCGGACCGGTTCATGTGGGCGCTCCCACATTACTATGGTGTGGAGCTCCACAACTTCAGCCCCAACTCCATCGCGTAGGCAGCCATCTTCGTCGCCGTTTGCGAGGGGTACCTGGGCATCGCCCCCCACTGGGAGCTGTGGCTCCACTTATTTTGGGTGGGGCTCACCACCAAGCCGGCGGGCGCGCCGGGTACTCGGAAGGCGTTGAGGGCCGGTGGCTGCACCCTCCAAGTGCGCCAAGACTGGTAGCTCCTCTACATCCTGGCCCAGCTCGCGTCGTCCAACCGTCATTGGTACGATAGCTGGTTCTACCTCTGCAACGACGACGGCGGGCTTCCCCCTATACCGGGCGGGTCGTGGAGAGCCAGCCAGAGAGGTGGAGGTACGGCGTCGCAAAGGAGGATCAGCCCAAGCTACAACCGCTCCTGAGGGCCCTGGAGAGGCTACGTGGCCGCGGCCTTACGGTGGCTGTGGTCGTGGTGTCCTTCCACCGTCGGAGGGTGCTGCCGCTGATGGCTCGACGGCAGCGCCTGTTCGAGATGACACCAGATGAGCCAATTGATGGCATCCGGATGTCCGTCGTCGCCCTTTCTGACGATGAGGTCCTACGTCGGGTGAGAGAGACGGTGGAGGGCCGACTGAAGAGCGGTGGTTTGTCCCTATTCCCGATGCGCCCATCGCAGGGGTACATTTCTCTGGTGAGTGTACATTGCTAAAGCCCCCGATGCCTTCTTGCTCCTTACACTTCTAGTCCTACAGGGGATGAGGGATGTGCGAGCCTCCTCGCCGCCCGTTCCTGAGGACGCCGAGTGGTGAACCAAGAATAGGGCACACGCCGAGGCGCACAAGAAGCGGAAAGACGCTAAGGAGGCAAGGCGCAAGAAGAAGAGCCACAAGCGCAACGAGCTGGAGAAACGTCGCCGGTGACAGGCGCGCGACGGTCTCCTGGTGGAGCCATCTCCGTCACCGTCGTTGATGGACTCCTCGAGTGACGACGACGACGAGAGTGAGGCGGGGTGGGGTCCCCTGGACCACCTCCCCGACGTCGGGGAGACGGTGCCTGGGGCGTCGATAAGTGGCCCGACGTCTCCAGGAGGAGGAGAGGGCGTCTTGGGGCTGGCGACTACCCGCCCCGGTGTCGAGGCCGACATGCCCGAGGCACAGGTGTCGGAGAAGCGCGCCATCAGCCTGATGGGCTCGACGGCGGAAGTGGAGCGGGCGACGGTGGGGGCGACTCAACCGCCTCTGCAGGGGGTCGAGGGAGCGCCGGAGTCCGGCGAGGGCCGGCCGGTACCGGCGGATATGGAGGCCGTGCCATTGCCGCCGCCACCGCTGAGGACGAAGGGCGCGGTGCAGAAGCTACTGCTTCCCCGTTCGAGGTAAGTTCGATGGATTTTGCTATATTTCCCACTCGTTCTTTGGTCATAGGCTGACCTCGTGAGTGGTTTGTTTTTAGCCAGAAGCATCCAGTGGAAGCACCCGCCCTGGCACCACTTAAGGCACTCAAGGTGAGCGCCAGCTCTACTGCCCGATGGGTGGCAGACGCGTAGGCCGCCCTGCAACATGGCGCGACGTCGGCCAGGGCCAACCCAAAGGAGCCGGTCGCCCAAAGAGAGGTTGTCGAGGCAGCCACGGAGCAGGCGGGGGAGGAGGATCCTACGCCCCGTGAGGCCGTGGACCTCGAGGCAGGTGAGGCCGAGGCGCCTACAATTGCCGAGGCCATCGAGGGCGAGGCCGTGGCCCCCAAGACTTCTAAAGTCAAGGTGGCAGACGCCGGAGCCCCCGAGACCACCGAGGTCGAGATGGCGGAGGCTGGAGCCCCCGGGACCATCAAGGCCAAGGCAGTAGAGACGGAGGCGGGGCAAGCTTTGGTACCGCCCCCAGTTCAGACAATCTCGTCCGACGACACCTCTCGGGGGAAGGAGGCGGCGGACGCTGAGGCGGCCAACACCGTGGAGCAGCCAGTCCCGGCTCCTACCGAGGGGAGCTCGGCCCTTGTCCGGGTCCGACCCGATCCCCACGGGTAGGACAGCTCGGATGTTCTGTGGCAGAGCTGGGACGACCCTAAGGGGGATCCTCTGTTCGCCCTTAAGGACGTGGCTGAGGGGGGGCGCTGGAGCACTTTTGAGCAATATCGTCAACTAGCGGAGCGATCGCTGCGGACAGCGCTGTCCGTAGTGGCCGAGGACTTGCCTGGTGTCGCTCAGGTACGTGCTTTTCTCTCTCATGCCGCGTCGTCTTTCTTTCGAGTCTTCTCGCAGTACTTGATGTATGTTTTACTTATCTAGGAGCTTGAGGCCTGGTCCCTTTGGAAATCATTGTTCCTCAGGCGAGAGAGGGATGTCTAGGATCAGCTCCAGTGGCAGAAGGATTTGCTTGCCGGTGCCAACGAGCTTCTGTCAGCGCGGAGCGTGGAAGTGGAGGACCTCCGCCTTCACTGTGCTGACATGAAGGCCGAGGTGGCCACAGCCCGGGAGCAGGCCGCCCCTTTGGCGGCGCGGATCGAGGAGCTAGAGGAGGAGCTAACCCGGGTGGCCGGCGAGCGAGACACCTTTAAGTCCCGGACCAAAGAGGCGGCGGCTTCTGCCAAGGCTGTCGCTAGGCAGCTAGGGCGGAGTAGGGTGAGCACCTACAGATGAAAGGTGCCTTGGCAGAGGCTGTCAAGGTGGCCGAGGCCTCTCAGGTTGAGGCCTTGGCCTAGAAGGAAAAGGCCGAGGGTGAGTCCTGTTGGTCTTCACCTTTGTTCGACTTGTTTCCTCTTGTGCTTAACCCTGTCCCGCTTGTCTTGGCGCAGAGTTGGAGAAGGAGGTCTCCCGGGCGGCCGAGGCCTCCATCTTAGTGTAGGCGGTGCTCGATGCTGAGATCTGGGAGCACGACGTGCTACCGATCACCGCCCGTACCGCCTGTGAGGCCCTGGAGGTTGGGGGGTCGAGTCAGCCAGTTCCCTCGGGAGCCGCCTGATCGCGTTGAGCGGCCGCGTCCACGAGCGGCTCCGGGGGGTGCTGCATACGGGCGTCAAGCATGCCCTGGCTATCGTCTCCTCGCACTACGTCGGCGTCGACCTTGAGGCCATCAGCGATGGTTACATCGTGGCCGAGGACGATGAGAAGGCCAAGGAGGAGGTGATGAAGCTGGTGGAGGCATCCAAGGGCCCTAGCACGGCGCTGGCCTGATAGTTTGAAGAGGAGGTGGTTCCTCCTGCGCCGTCCATCGATGCTGGCGACCCTGTATTTTGACCTAGGCCAAAAGGGCCATGTAAATAGATTAGGAATTACACCATTGTACCATAACGCTTGTGGCCGTCGAGGCCTTTACAGTGCTTGCGTATGTGTGTTTTTTTAACCGTTTTCTATTATATTTCTGAGCCTATGCCCTCTGTCTCGTTCTTGGACAAACGCAAAGAACTTCCTTGGATCCTAAGTTGTCCCTTGGGCGAAAGGTGGTGAGGGAGTTGCCATAGCCCGAAGGTGTAGGCCATTCTCATGGCTCGACCGGCCTTTTGGCCCCGAGATCAGCTTTTGGTCCTTAGGTTTTTGCGATCGTCCTGTCGGAGTACATGAGAGAGTTTGGCGTAGAAATTTTTTCAAAAAATGACTAAGAAATGGTGTTCGAGACTTAGGGGGGTTCCCCCCTTCTAGCCCCTGAGGGAGACTCGGTTCTACAGATGCAGAGCTGAGTTTCCCTCATAGTGTTATCGTAACGCCGAGCCCCTATCGATAGGCAAGTCTTTTGCAAAAAACTTCCTCGGAGCCTAAGTTGTCCCTCGGGCGAAAGGTGGTGAGGGAGTTGCCATAGCCCAGAGGCGTAGGCTGTCTCGTGGCTCGACCAGCCTTTTGGCCTCGAGGCAAACTTTTGGTCCTTAGGTTTTTTTCACAATCGATTTGTCTAGGGGGGATTTCTCAAAAAAATTTAACAACTAAAGAACGCTTCTTTATTGTATTTCGAGAAACAATATATATAATGTTTGGAAATTTAAGGGTAGAAGCGACGTAGCTGTTCTATGTTCTAAGCATTGGTGAGGATTTCGCCCTTCTCATCGGCTAGCTTGTAGGTCCCTGGCTTCAGTACTCAGGCGACGATGTACGGCCCTTCCCATGGCGGGGTCAGCTTGTGGCAGCCCTTACTGCTCTGCCTCAGTCTCAGCACCAGGTTGCCCACCTTCAGGTCTCGGCTTTGGATGCGCCGGGCTTGGTAGCATCGTAGAGCTTGCTGGTACTTGGCCGAGTGTAGTAGCATGACGTCTCGGGCTTCCTCTAGTTGGTCGAGGGCATCCACGCAGGCAGTGCGATTGCTTTGCTCGTTGTAGGCATGTAGCCTCGGGGAGCCGTACTCCAAGTCAGTGGGGAGGATGGCCTCGGCTCCATAGACCAAGAAGAACGGTGTGAACCCCATGGCTCAGCTCGGTGTATTCCTCAGGCTCCAGATGACCGATGGGAGTTCAGCAAGCCATTTCTTGCTGAATTTCTTCAACCGGTTGTATATTCTTGGCTTGAGACCTTGCAGGATCATGCCATTTGCACATTCCACCTGGCCGTTTGTCCTAGGGTGTCCTATGACCGACCAAGCCACATGGATGTGGTGGTCATCGCAGAACGTTAGGAACTTGTGACCGGTGAATTGCGTCCCATTGTCGGTGATGATGGTATTTGGAATCCTGAACTTGTGGATGATATCAGTAAAGAATAGCACTGCTTGCTCGGATTTGATTTGGGTGATCGGGCGAGCCTCGATCCACTTGGAGAACTTGTCGATGGCTACCAGCAAATGGGTATAGCCCCCGGGGGCCTTCTACAGAGGCCCAACCATGTCTAGCCCCCACACGGCGAATGGCCATGTGATGGGGATGGTCTGGAGGGCTTGGGCCAAGAGGTGCGTCTGTCATGCATAGTACTGGCATCCCTCGTAGGAGCATACCAGCTTCGTGGCATCAGCTACCACTGTTGCCCAGTAGAATCCTTAGCGGAAGGCGTTTCCTATGAGCGCCCGAGGCGCTGCATGGTGCCCGTAGGCTCCCACGTGTAAGTCCCAAAGTAGGGCTTGGCCAGCCTCGGTGGTGATGCACCGTTAGAGGACACCGGATGGGCTTTGCCTGTACAACTTGCCGTTGCTGAGGACGTAAGTTTTGGCTCATCACGCAAGCCGTTGGGCCTCGGTCTTGTCTACAGAAAGCTCTCCTCGAACGAGGCAATCAAGGAACGGAACTCGCCAGTCCATGCCTCGGTTGGCCTCGACAGGCTCCGCGTAGATTGCCATGGCCTCGGGCTCGGCCGCCTTGGCCTCGGTGACAAAGGGGGTCTCGGGCCCTGAGGCGGGCTCGACCGGTGGGCCCTCTTCTACTATTGAGACATAGTCGATGGAAGGCTTGCAGAGGTCTCTGGTGAAGACGTTCGGGGGGACCGGGGCCCATGCCGACGCCATCTTTGCCAGCTCGTCCATGGCTTCGTTGAATTTTCACGCGATGTGGTTGAGTTCGAGGCCATCGAACTTGTCTTCTAGGTGACGTACCAGCTTGCAGTACGCCTCCATTTTGGGGTCATGGCAGCTTGACTCCTTCATCACTTGGTCGACGACAAGCTGCGAATCACCTCGAACGTCTAGACGCTGCACCCCAAGTTCGATGGCGATCTACAGGCCATGCACCGAGGGGGCCTTGTTGCTTCTTGGCGCCCGACCAGGCTCGGGATGGATCGAGGCTTCTCTGTCATGTCAAGGTGTAGCCGTAGGCCATTCCGAGGCGTCCCCGCGCCGTCGAGACGCGGAGCTCTTGGCCTGCTGTACCGTGGCGGTCTTGAGAAGGTCTCGGAGTCTGCCGTGGGCCCATCGCCCCTCCGGGGTAGATGGCTCGGGCATTGTTCGGAGGAGCATCGCTGCTGCTGTGATGTTCTGGCTAGCGCGATTGAAGACAGGGGGTCCTCGCCCCCCTCGTCGTTGTTGATGCGGTGGTTGACGTCACGTGCCCTCCGTCGGGCCGCTCCGCCATCACCGCGACCCCGCTGCTCTTGCTCAAGGGTGGCTCAAAGCTGCTGTAGAAGGAGTCGGTCTTGCTCGACCTTGGCCTCAAGCTCATGAAGCTACTCCAGGTCTAGGCATCGAAGTTCCTTGGGGGCGGGGACACTGGCCAACATTGGCAGGGACCCGGTGCGTGGCGGTGTGGCGTTGCCTGCCCCTTTGTCCTCGTCGCTCGTGCTCGGCATTCTGAGTTCGATGTGGAAGCACTCACGAGTTGGGTCGTAAGCGTCCTCGTCATCAGAATTGGAGTAGCCGAAGCAGTAGTCGCTCGCAACCATGAAGTGGCGCATAGCTTCAAGGTCGCGAAGCCCAGAGAAGTCTGCTCTAGCCCACGCCTTGTCCTCTTCTGAGGAGTCAGAGTGGGTGTGGATCGGAGTTATGGCAATGGGGTCGAGGGTAGAACGTTGATGAACAGAAGCAAAGGCGGCGGCGTAGGAGGCAGCGGCATTGCTCAACCCAAAAGGGTATGGGGATGGTGTCATCGCCAGGCTCCGCCTCATCGGAGCAGGCTCCCCAGTAGGTGGCGGGGCAGAGCTTGATGATGGGGCGTCGCTGCGTGCCACCAGCATCTCTTCCTTACCCAGGCTAAGGCTATATAGGTCCCCAACTAGGGACTCTACACCAATAGCTGGGTGTGGGATACTGGCGGAGCGCGGAGCGTCGCCCTAAACTAGCGCGGTGTCGGAGAGGTCGTGCTCACGTCGTGCCTAGCGAGCGCGACGAGAGTGGTGGCCCAGGCACCGCCTGTGCCTGGGCTGCGGATGCGTGATGTTGTCGTTGGTCAACGGGGCTCTGGGTGAGAGGAGTACCATGTCGTACTCGTTTCCTAGAGACATGAACTCTAGGCTCCCAAACCAGATCACCATGCTGAGACACAGTGGTCGCATGGGGTCTGCCATCTGGAATCTGTTGGGATGACTAAGCTGACACACAGTAACCCCCTACCTGACGCACCAATTATCGGTGTTTTGGACCGGGGGGTCCTCAACCTATGAGTGTAAATGTACTGCGTGTTCCTAATCTCGGATGGTGATGCAAAGAGACACAAGGTTTATACTGGTTCAGGCAATAGGTGCCCTACGTCCAGTCTAAGAGAGCAATCTTGTATTCCTTGCACCAAGGTGCTTGTAGTAGGGGTTTACAAGCACGGCGAGAGAGGGAGCTAGCCCTAGGTCTCTGTGAATTGCGGAGTGGATTGCCTGAGACGTTGATCTCCGGCAGTGAGGGAGTATGTGTTACAGAGTGTTGTGTTGTTTGCGCTGGTGTATGTGGTTCTTCTTTCTCTGCTTCCTATGCTTTTTTAGGAATGGCCCTGGGCACTCCCTTTTATAGTCGAAGGGGGGCACAGGGGCGGTACATGTATTGCTTCATGGTGCTTTTGGCATGGGCGGCATGTTCGAGCCCTACGGCTCGTCACTGTGGCGGTATGGTCAGTGGAGCGGTCTTGTCCTTCAGAGCGACACGCTGGTCATGCCTAATCCTGTGCGATGTGGGAGCTCTCATGGTGCCAGGCGCGTCTTCTGTTGGAGGCATGTTGGTCACTGTAGGTTTGACTGGCGTGGAGTGCCGAGGCCGGGTTAATGTGATGGCACGGGTATGCTGATTCTGAGGCTACAGGAGCTAGGTCCTATGTACGGCGGGGGAGCCTCTATAGCCTGATGCAGGGCGTGGTGCATACTGTGGACGTAGAGAGCTGAGGCCCAGCTTGGTGCAGAGCCTGAACCATCGTGGGGGGCTCGATAGGCGCAAGTCCTAAGGCTATAGGAGCCCGACAATGGGTAGCCGAGGCTCAGAGGGAGCAGTAGGCTTTACATGTCGTTTCTGAGGCTACAGGGACCCAGATGTGACTTTCCATGCCTAGGCAGAGGTTAGGCAGCACAGTGCGGCACGGGTGTCTGTCATGGGCATAGTGCTGAGCACAGCGGCCGGTAACCCCCGCCCCGTCCTGTCCCGGATGGTAGGGCGTCGATGTGACCTCTGTCTCGTCGGCCACTCCATCGTGCCGTGTCGTGCCGTCGTGCGGCTGACGTTGTAGGAGTGGTTGAATGCTTTAGTGGGATGTGACGTCCCGTCAGAGAAGCCGATCAAGGCAGTGGAGACGGGGTTGATGCCGAGGCGGCCTCAAGCGAGTCGAAGAATCGATACTTCGTCCGAGGCCTCGCGGCGTGGGCTCGGGCGAAGCGGAGAATTGTTGCCTCATCCAAGGCCCTTCGGTGGGGGCTCGGGTGAGTTGGAGAATTGGTATCTCATCCAAGGCCTTGTGGGGGGGCTCAGGCGAGTTGGAGAATCGTTTGCCTTGCCCGAGGCCTTACGGTGGGGGCTTGGGCGAAGCGGAGAATTGTTGCCTCGCCCGAGGCCTTGCGGGGGGGCTCAGGCGAGGTGGAGAATCGTTGGCTCGTCTGAGGCCAGGCTTCGGAAGTGGTGGGTTTGCCTGCGGTTGTATTTTTGTTTCGTTATTTACGAGGTTTAAGCAATTTTTTTGGTTCTTGCTTAGGGTACCCCTTTTTATGGTATCCAACAATCGGATCATGACCGGATCTTCACGAGCTTGTTTTGGCGTGAGTTGTTCCACCTCGCTCAGACTCAACTCTGCATGAGCTCGGCGTACCACCCACAGTCCGATGGCCAGACGGATGCCTCGAGACCTTACTCCGGTGCTTCGTTCACTCCTGCCCCCGCCAGTTGGTCAAATGGATCCCTCGGGCTAAGTACTGGTACAACACATATGAGCATTCCTCTCTGTGTTGAGCTCCATTCGAGGTACTCTACGGCCACCCTCCCCGTCACTTCGGTTTGTCCGAAGCTTCGACTTCTTCCGTTGCTGACGTCGAGACTTTGCTGTCTAAACGCAATACCATGATGCCCTCCGTCCGAGAACACCTTCACCGAGCTCAACAGGGCATGAAGGCGCAGGCTAACAAACATCGTTCCAATCGCGTCATTGCATCAGGTACTTTGTCTATCTCAAACTCCAGCCATACATCCAGACTTCGATTGTGTCGTGCGCACATCATAAGCTTTCCTATTGCTACTTCAGCCCATACAAGGTACTCGAGCGCATTGGCTCCGTTGCGTACAAGCTCGAGCTGCCAGTGTCATCATCAGTACACCTGGTCTTCCACGTTTCACTACTGAAGCCGGCATCATCGACCAAGCTCACCGTCTGTCAGTGTTTGATGACCGGCAACTCGTCACGGGGTTACTCAGGACGATGTTCGAAGGGCTTCGGCGTACGTAGAACTCAACAGTTAACGCAAAGAGATGAATGATTTATACTGTTTTGGGCCCTCTTGTTGAGTAATAGCCTTTACGTCCAGTCGGCGTGTAGCCTTTTGCGTTGGATTGATTGGTATGATTGTTATGGTTACAAGGGATGCTCCATACCTCTCTTTATATAGAGGAGAGGGTAAAAGTGCGTAACTAGTCCTAGTGGGTTATAATAGAAGAGTCCTAGTCATATTACAGAATCTAGCTTTCTTAGTACGCCGACTAGGTTGATCTTGATAGCCTGAAGTTCACGCCACCTTGTCTCACGTCCTTTAGCGGATCGTGGGCTAGCCCAGGGCCCATCCGAGTAGTAACCCCTATGGGGAACCCCTAGGACCTTTCAGTCAAGCCCCCGAGTGTGTCATGGTTGAACTTGGAAGCCTTCTTGTTCCTCCAGGTCTTGCCGAGTAGAAACAAGCATCGTCCGAGTGCTTTCGTCAGTGAAGCCATGAGGTGCTCTTCAAAAATTCAAGTGGTGTGCGCTTTCCGTGAAAGTGCACTCACTGAGTGTAGCCCTCGAGCCTCTTACTATTTGAAAAACAAAGAGTTAGAGGGTCCAAAAGAAAAAACATCCGTAGAGGATATATACCCTGTAGCCCCCGAGCCTGCAACCGAGTACTAGTACTCGGAATAAGGATCTTATAAGAGAATATACTCGAAGATGCAAGTGTAAGCCATAATTGTCGTCTTGTCTGCTTGTGAAAAAGCAGGTAAGACCTGTCAATGTCACATGCAAGGTTGCTACCACCAGTCCAAAATATGCTCAGAATATTCGGTCGAATATGCCAACTAAGATGTTGTCCAATGTACTGTTGCCTCACATGTGCTAAGAGAAGGCTGTGCTACACACTGAAAAGGTGTAGTGGGGGCACTGTACCCTTGTAGTGTGGCATGTGAACCTGAGTTGGAGTTAGGAACTTGTCTACTTTTTACCCCGTGAACATAGTCCACGTACACCACTCCGGAGCCTATAAAACCCCTCCTGGCGAGCACTTGAACCCCATTGAAGGAGGAAGCAAAAGTAACTCTGAGTTTGTAGCTTGCAAATATGGTGGTTAGTGAAGTAGACCAGTCCCCGAGAGTACTCGGTTGGTATAGCCAAGTGTTGTAGCAACTAGAAGAACTCTTGTGATAGGGTTTAGAAGTAGGCTAAACCCGTAGTTGTGCACAGTAGAGTAGCCTGGAGCTACAACTAGAAGAACTCTTGTGATAGCTGGTAGAGTGGCAGACCTAGTAGTCCCATGTTAGTTCTTCGAGCATGCCTATCGACATCTATCAAGGAAGGGTCATACTCTAACCCGAATGTGTATAGATGGCGTTGGCTGGGTGGCAAGATGTGCGAATAGCTCATCTTGCATACTAGCCAGTAGGTTGCCTCCTGCAGCATTTATGCTCCCAAGGGTAGTCGGCCAAAAAATGTTCGTAGTCAGATAGTCTACCCAAGGTTTTAGGCTACGACACACTGCACTTCTGTTATCTACCCAGATGCACTACTCTTCGCCTCTTGGATCTAGGTGCATCGGGTACAAAAGTACCTATTGAGAAGCACTTAGAGTATGAGTACTCTATCATAGCCAAGTAGGTGTTGTACTTGTAATTTTCTGAGAATCCTTATATCCAATATTTGTACTCTGCCTCAAAAAACTATCATAAATATGAGTTGCCTGGAATCTGTATTGCTTCACAATGTGAATGATGTGCAACCACGTGATTCGCATGATACTATTTAATGTAGAATGTTGAAGAGCCATCTAGGCCGTTGAGAAGCCTAGCAACATCGTTGTATCGTCTTCACACTGTAGTAACCGAGAAGTCAAGGGGCTAGTTGGGCCGTAGTGAGAGCCCAGTAACGGCGCCATCATTGTTTTCACACTGACACGATGGGGAAGCCAGAGAGTCATGCCCGTACTTATAAATAATCCCCCATAGTGACTAAGGGTTTTTACCCCTTTCACTTACACCACTGCCGCTGCCAGTGCTCTTGCTCAAGCCTGCTTCACAAACCCTCCGCCACCAGTGAATGCGAGTGAAAAAGGTTATGAATTTTTGGGCGATGGTGAAATCAAAGAAGACCGCCGCCGCTGCCACTCCCGCGTCGAAGGGAAGCAAGAATCCGGTGGTCGAGGTGGAACTATACGCCGTAGAGATGAAGGTTTGGGAGGAATCAACCATCAAGGAGGAGAAGCTGATCAAACTTCACGAAGATGGGTTGCTATCGGAGAAGGATCTCATCGAATGAAAAGCACCTGGTAACCACCGAGTCCCTGAACTTGAAGAGGGTGAGATAGTGTTGTTTACTCCTTTCGTTGAGCGGGGATTAGGGTTGCCTGCTTCTGATTTTTTCCTTGGATTGCGACATTATTACGGCATCTGTATGAACCATCTAAACCTCAATTTCATCCCGCAACTTTCAATTTTTGTCCATTTGTGTGAAGCTTTCCTTGGAATTCCCCCTTCCATCCGCCTATTCTGCTATTTCTTAAAGCTAAAACCCCACCCAAGCGCCGCCAATCCAGATGTAGTGGGTGGATTAGGGTTCCAGTTGAGGGTAGGGAGGAAGATAGAGTACATCACATATACTCTAAAGGACTCCAATAAGAAGTGGAACAGTAGGTGGTTTTATTCTGGCAATGCCTTGCCGTTGCTGGAGACCCACTCTATCGAGCCCCCTAGAGTGAATCCCTTTTGGTATGCTGAGAATCTGATAGTGGAGGATTTTGAAGTCATCCATCCGCATATTGCTCAAATTGTCGTATGTCGCGAAGCCGGCCTGACTGGAGAAGGTGTAGCCGCCAGCTGGTTAGGGTGCTGAGTACAACCCTTACAGCAGAGGCTGAACTATGGGTTTGAGTACACGGGCCCTGAAGACCCAGGCAGAGTAATCAAGGAAAGGCTACCTGAGGCGGAGTTGCTGGATCGACTACAGCACAATTTGCTCAATTGAAAGAGCTACCCACGGCTAAGGACGAGTACTCTGCCGCAAACCTACCACCAGATGTAACTTTCCTTGGATATCCATGTTTAACTGATTAAGGGCGAGTATCGTAACTGATATTGTGTTGTGTCCATCTACAGCATTTGGGGCATAACTTCATGGATCTCCCTCCGCTACCACCGCCGCCACCAGCCAAGGACACTAGCGCTAGTGCTTGGAGTGCTGCAAGGGTTGGGGAGGAGTCGACAGACTCCAAAGCCACCCTGACAGACATCCTAGAAGACTGGAGGCAGGGTGAGGAAGCTGGGAAGAAGCGGGTGTGAAGCCTGAGTGTGGAGTCAGAGGACTCCACGCCCTTGTAGAGAATACCACAGAGAGCAACATGGAAGCAAAGTGAGAGTACTCCTCAACAGCAGGGTAAGAGTTTGTTTCCTTCTTGGCTGCCTTGAAAAGTAGTCAGTCTGTTTAATAGTCTGGTGTGATGTCTGGTAACATAGAGCCACCTGCCAGGGAGGTACTTGGGAATACCACAAGCTCTGACATGGTGGCCCAGATCAAGAGCCGTCTCTTAGAGATACCAGATCTCAGGGATGACAATATGTCATTTGGGGGAGCAATCCCCCTTGCCTCAAGAAAGCTATCAGCTTTTAAAAAGATCCCTGAGATGTAAGTGTAATGATCATATAAATCTGTACTCTGGTATCTCTGTGTTATTAACTCTTCATGAACTGGATTGTTCAGCAAAGAGAATACGCTACCACACCACGATGCCAACCCTGTAAGGAGGCATCAACAGGCAACCTTGGAATGGATCCAGCGCTAAGCACAGCAGCTGCTGAGCATGTTGCCTCCTTCGGGTGTGATGGATAGGACCAAACCCTTCTGGTCACCCATAAGAGGGATCTCTTGCTCTGACTGCATGAGGTAGCCAATCGTATCTTGATAGATTGAAGCTATATTCTTGAGTCCGAGTGGAAAATGACTCGCTTCTTCAGCTTGGACTTCAAATGGGATCTCCAACTCGAACAACTTGTTCGTGTCCGAGTGGAAATCTTGGTTCTTGCTAGCCTCCCGTGTCCGAGTTGGATCGGAAAGCAAGAGGTGAGAAAACTTCTTGGCTGAAAGGTCCTAATATGGCTAGAGGTGGGGTGAATAGCCTATTTAAAAATCTACAAACCAACTAGAGCAATTTGATTAGTATGACAAATAACAAAAAGCAAACTTGCCCTAGCTCTACAAGGGTTGTAAGCCACCTATCCAACAATTCTAGTTACTATGATCACTAGACATATAATTTACTAAGTCGCTACTCATTAATAGCTCTCACACTTGTTACACTAAAGAGCTCCACTAGATGAACTTAAGCTACAAAGCAAGCTCTCAATTCTAGCTACACTAAAGAGCTTACTATAACTAGTTTGCGAGTATGTAAATGAGTAAGTAAGGTGATTATACCGCCATGTAGAGGAGTGAACCAATCACAAGATGAATAATAACTCAATCACCGAGAGAATACCAAAGGGCAAGAGATAACCAATTTTCTCCCAAGGTTCACGTGCTTGCCAACACGCTACGTCCTCGTTGTGCCGACCAATACTTGGTGGTTCAGCGGCTAAGAGATGTTGCACGAACCTCGTCCACCCAATTGGACACCACAAGAATCTACCCACAAGTGAGGTAACTCAATGACACGAGCAATCCACTAAGGTTACCTTTCAGCGCTCCACCGGGGAAGGCACAAGTCCCCTCACAGTCACCGGGAGATGGTCACGAACAATCACCAACTCGTGCCAATCCTCCTCCGCTGCACCAAGCCATCTAGGTGGTGGCAACCACCCAGAGCAACAAGTGAATTCGGCAGCGAAACACAAACACCAAGTGCCTCTAGATGCAATCACTCAAGCAATGCACTTGGATTCTCTCTCAATCTCACAAAGATGTTGAATCAATGATAGAGATGAGTGGGAGGGCTTTGGCTAAGCTCACAAGGTTGCTATGTCAATGCAAATGGCCAAGAGAGTGAGCTTGAGCCGGCCATGTGGCTTAAATAGAGAGCCCCCACGAATAGAGCCGTTGGCTCTCTGTTCTCTGAAAAGTCGGGGCGATCGGACGCGTCGGTCCAATTGACCGGACGCAAGACCCCAACGTCCGATCGCGCAATACACGCCACGTGGCCCTGCTTCAAACGTTGATCACCCGAACTCAATGGTCATCAGTACATTTAAGTTGTGACCAGATGCGCTGCTTGAAAGTGACCGGACATAGGACCCCAGCGTCCGGTCATTTCCAGTAAGGTTCTAGTCGCGACCGGATGCGTCCGGTCACGCCCGACCGGACTCACTCAGCGTCCGGTCATTCTCCCTCTTGTCTGTGCGTCGCCACATCAGTACGACCAGACGCTGAATAGTGTTCAGCCAGAGTCCGATCGTCTGCGTCCGGTCAAGAGACCGAGGGCAGCCTTCACTACGCGCCACTGACCGGACGCATGACCCCAGCGTCCAGTCACTGCGTGACCAGCGTCCTGTGCACTCTATGAAACCCTGTTTTTCTGTGTGTTAGCATATTTTTCACAAACATTTTCAAGGGTGTTAGCTTTCCACTAGATCCTAAATGCATATGCAATGAGTTAGAGCATCTAGTGGCACTTTGGTAACCGCATTTTGATACGAGTTTCACCCATCTTAATAATACGGCTATCGATCCTAAATATGATCACACTCTCTAAGTGTCTTGATCACTAAACCAAAAAGCGCCTATCAATTTCATCTTTGCCTTGAGCTTTTTGTTTTTCTTTCTTCTTTTCTAAGTCTAAGCATTTAATCATCACCATGCCATCACCATCATCATGTCATGATCTTCATTTGCTTAATCACTTGGAATAGTGCTACCTATCTCATATTCACTTTGATCAACTAGGTTAGCACTTAGGGTTTCATCAATTCACCAAAACCAAACTAGAGCTTTCATCGGTGAGTAGATCCAGCGTGGTCGTGGAGACAGCTGGAGAAGCCTGAGGCGCCAAGATCTCCATGAGGTGACTTTGGAGCTTGCCATTATTGTCTGCCTTGCAGATCTAGGAGCCGAAGATGAAGGTAGTTCCCGCCGAGAAAATCATGATGTCGAGGTCCGCCGAGCTCTCGATCGCGAAGTAGCCGAAAGCCCCTACCTAGCGCACCAGCTGTCGGTGTTTTATGACCGGCAACTCGTCACGGGGTTACCCGGGATGATGTTCGAAGGGCTTCGGCGTACGCAGAACTCGACAGTTAACGTAAAGAGACGAACGATTTATATTGGTTCGGGCCCTCTTATCGAGTAATAGCCTTTACGTCCAGTCGGCGTGTAGCCTTTTGCGTTGGATTGATTGGTGCGATTGTTAGAGTTACAATGGGTGCATCATACCTCTCTTTATCCAGAGGAGAGGGTAAGAGTGCGTAACTAGTCCTAGTCGGTTATAATAGAAGAGTCATAGTCCTATTACAGAATCTAGCTTTCTTAGTACACCGACTAGGTTGATTTTGATAGCCTGAAGTTCACGCCACATTGTGTTACGTCCTTCAGCAGATCGTGGGCCAGCCCAGGGCCCATCCGAGTAGTAACCCTATAAGGAACCCATAGGACCCTGGTCTGTCACCGTGTCCAGCTGCAAGTTCCCGAGCTGGTTCTTTAGCGCCGACTCCAGTATCGTGGTCTCGACACGGTACCGCAAGTCTACATCAAGTGGTCCGGCCTCGATGCATCGCTCGCGACCTGGGAGGACGAAGAAACTCGCGCCAACGTTTCCCAGCTTCTCCGGCATGGGGACATGCCGCTACACAAGGGGAAGGGGATGTCATCGCCCCACATTTCGGCCCAACACCAGAGAAGCCCAGACGAAGGCGCAGCAGAAGGGCTCGAGCTAGAAGCTCCCGTGTGAGCGGCCCAGAATGGGCCCGAACCCGTTGTGACACCGAGAGGAGTGATATTTAGGCAGCTGGAGAGGAGAGAGGAAATCATCGAACATGTATTAACTAAATTCATTCCTTGCTAAGGAAGAAGAACTCCTCTGTAACCGGACCACTTTGGCCTGCGATCCCACCTTCTTCTTCTCCGTTCGCAGTCTGATCGACCGGGCTGTTAACACATATTCATGGAGGCACTCCCTCCTGGAATGCAATATAGTATGGGTCATGCATCGGGATTGTTGAGCACGTGTGCAGAGTTCACGAACTAAGGGGATCGTTGGTGATGTGATCTCTATCACGTGACGATTTGACACGGGTCGTGGTGAACCTTTGGGCTATCTGGTACACGAGCGAGGAGGAAGGCGATGAAGATTAGTGTTGATGTATACGCACGAGTCGACGATGGTGGTAGTGGCGGAGCTGGTTAATTTTGACGTTTAGGGTCACTATCCAAGTGTGTAGAGCACCTGCGTCAAGTCGTATATTGGCACCTGCAGCAGATCCTCCAGTTGTTCGCGGGTGCGTCGGGCCTAGTCACCAACATCGACAAATGCGTTGCGACGCCGATTCAGTGCACCGATGAGATGGTTAACTTGGTGCAGCAGGTGTTCCCGTGTATCGTCGCGCCTTTCCCGTGCAAGTACCTGGGTATACCTCTGTCGCTCACCAGCTTGAAACGCGCTGATGAGCAGGCGCTTGTGGACTCGGTGGCGGCCAGAATTCCTACTTGGAAGTCCGGGTTGCTCACTCACACTGGCCGGGTGTTGCTCTCCAAGGTCACTCTGTCCGCAATTCCGGTGCACCTGAGCATCGCGTGCTGCCTTTCGTCGTGGGCAGTTGCACAGATTGATAAGCGTCGCCGGGCGTTCCTTTGGGCTAGTACCGAGTCCGTCTCCGGAGGCAAATGCAAGGTTGCCTGGACAATGGTATGCAGGCCGACGTCTCTCGGTGGGTTGGGCATTCTGGATCTTCGTTTCTTCGGTCTCGCTCTACGCCTGCGCTGGGAATGGTTGGCTAGGTCTGAGCCAGAACGTGGCTGGACGATGCTGCCTCCCAGGTCGGAGAAGCAAGTTGCCGCGATGAGCGCGGTTAGCATGTCCGTCGTTCTGGGGGACGGGAGCTCGGCGAAGCTGTGGACTGACTGCTGGGCACCGGTTGGACCGCTATGTTTTTTTGGCACCGGAGCTGTTTGCGGCCATCTCCAGAGCCGGAAAACGGAGGACGGTGAAGGATGGCTTGTTCCAGCGCCGCTGGGCGCGCTCACCACGCAGGTGTTTTGCCAGTACCTGCGTGTTTGGCGGCTGCTGAGCAATGTGGAACTCGACCCGTTGGCGTCTGATCGCTTTGTCTGGAAGTGGTCGCCGGACGGCAAGTACGCCGCGTCGTTCGCGTACCATACTTTCTTCGTCGGCGCGGGGTCGCTGCCGGGCGCAAGAGAAGTCTGGCGGGTGAAGGCGCCGCCGCACGTGAAGTTTTTCTTCTGGCTGGTACTACATCGCAGGTTGTGGACCGCGGAACGTCGTATGCGCCACGGACTGCAGGACACTGATGTCTGCGCGCTCTGTGATCAGGAGAGCGAAACCGGGGATCACCTCTTCCTCGGCTGTGTGGTGGCCCGTGAGCTCTGGTTCAGGCTCCTCAGTCTAGTCAGCCTTGTCGGCGGTCGGCGCTACTTTGGTCGACTGGTGGCTCCTGGAACGCCAACGACTTTCCGCAGATGCACGCCCGGCTTTCGATACGCTTGTGCTCCTTGTCTCCTGGACACTATGGCTCGAGCGGAACAAGAGGACCTTCCAGGGCACATCGGCTAGCGTCCTGGATCTCTACCGCGCGGTGATTAGAGAGGCTGAGATTTGGGTGGAGGCAGGGTTTAGGACCCTTGCTGTAGCTTGCCCGATTTGGTCGCACAATCCTGAGCTCGATGTAATACAACGCTCCGGAACCCAGTAGCTAGGTTTGCTCGGCCTCTCGTGATGGCTCCTCGCCACCACGATTGTTCCGCTTTGTAACGTTTGTTTACACAACTTCCTCTTAATGAAAAACGGGCATATATGTCCAATCGAGAAAAAAACATAATGGCAGATCACAAAAGTAGCCCATAGAATGCATAATCCAAGATACAATTCCAACTTGAATCATCCAGGAACATATGTTACAATGAAAAAAAAACCAACTATCCATGCTATTTGCATAGATCACCTAGCTAGTTATTATAATAATGGATAATACATAGTTAAGTGCACAAATTATGTAAAGACTTGAATAATTTTTTTAAAAAAAGTTATTCAACACAGTTACACACATTTTTACATAGCATCCCAATTAGCACATGCTGGGGATTATTGTTGCAGGTCTCACAAAGGCTAGCTGGGTTGAATAATAGGAAAAAAAAAGTACACAAAACAATATATAGTAGATTACAGATTCGTAGCTACAGACATGTTGTTACCGTTACATCCAGAACTGCGAAAATACTTTCAGATAGACAACTCATCTAGCAAATGAGGAAATATCCCGTCATGTATAAATTTTGATGGAGCACAAAGTATGTTTTTTCTTGGCCTCACCTCGCATGATACCAGCTTGCTGGGTTCATTGGAAGGATCTCACCTTCCTGTGTATGGTACCCACTAGTATTATCTTCTAGTAATTCTAGGTGGGCAGACGGTGTCCCACCAAGAAGCAGTGCCGGTCCTATGATTTTAAGGGCCTTCCGGCGATCTTGTCGTAACGGCCCCTCTTGACCAGGTATAAAATTTTATAATATATAGGCGCTAATTTATTTGCAAAACGAAAACAAATTCAATAACATATTTTTAATTTAACATGTCTGATAATTATCGAGGAACAATATAGATTAAGGAATATATTTGTAAATGTATGATAATTATTGAGGAATAATGTAGATTAAAAAAAAATATATATTCGTTTTCTTTTTTCACCCATGACAAATGTTTCTTAGGTAACATTATAAAATTCTAACATGTAAATTAAAAGAAAAATATGACTATATGGGTATAAAGTACTAGAAGTCTGGAATACTATACAAATAATTAATTTAGATTAAAAATAAAAAGGAAAAAAATACCTTGGGCCTAAACAATTAATCGGTGATCGCAATTCATAAGAAGCAAAGAATCAAGATGTCGTCGTTGTGGAGCCCTACCTGGTCGCCGTCCTCGTGCGTCGTGTCCGTGTCTCCGGTAGTCTAGCTCTTTGCGGCGGCGCGGCTCACCAGCTCCGCGCGTGTAAGGCGCACGTCCCGAACTCATGATCAGAGTGTGTTGTGTGTAGCGTGACTCCTCGCCTCCTCTCTACCCGAAGGCGTGGGGAAAGAAAACTAGGAAAGAAATGTCAATGTTGTCTTTTTGGACCGTCTAGTCAGTTCTATGTCTCTCTTCTTATTAGTTTGCTAATGCCTAATGGACTATAGGACCTGGCCCTCGGCCGTCGCACCTCGTGGCCTACCCTTAGGGCCGGCACTGCCAAGAAGGCTTTGATTCTCCACCTCTGCTTCAAGCTGTGCCCAAGGATGCAGCGAAAGCTTCCTCAATCTGCCAAGCTCGTCGGCTGTCTCTTTCATGGATGGTCTATTGCTGCCGCACATGTCCAAGCATTGCTTGGCTAGCTCTGCAAGCCCTCTGATCAATTCAGGGCTCTCATGCCCCTTTATGTGGCTTGGCAAGACAGCGTCAAGACTGTTCTCCTTCATAGCTATAAGGAAATTCGACGACAGGCTTCTGTATGTCTCAGGCCCGTCTAGTTAAGAATAACGCCGAAACTGTAAACATCGCTTTTATCTGTCAGTTGGCATATCTGCATGTATTCAGGGTCTAGATAGCCACAGGTTCCTTGAACCATTGTAACATACTGATCTTCGTCGGATGGGGCTAGTACAGAGGCTCCAAAGTCTGACACTTTTGCCATGTAGTTGTCATCAAGAAGGATGTTGGCGGTCTTCACATCACCGTGGATGATCGGGGGAGATGCGTACGAGTGCAAGAAGTTAAGCCCGTCGGCTGCTTCATGAACAATCCTTAGTAGAGTGCTGAAAGAAATTTGCAATGCTTGGTCCTTCCCATGGATAAGGTCAAACAATGTCCCATTTGGGATAAATTCATACACTAGCATCGGAACCTCCACCTCAAGGCAGCATCCCACTAGTTCGACAATGTTCTTATGATTGATCTGGGAGAGTATTAACATTTCTTGGCCAAATTCTTTCTTTTGCCTTTCATCAATCAGCGCACATCGCTTGATCGCAATAGGCATGTTGTCCTTAACTATCCCTTTGTAGACTGTCCCATGGCCTCCCTTACCAATTATTCTATTCTTATCATAGTTATTTGTGGCTTGTATAAGTTCAGCAAGACCTTTCTCTGACTTCATCCTCTCAAAGAGAATCATGCCTCCAAGTTCGCGGAAATGCTCTTGCTTGACTTTGGTCAATTTTCTCTTTTGGAGGATCATGTATCCAGCAAATGAGAATCATGAGAACGGAGAAGCCGGTTGTAACTCCTGCACAATAGCATTAGTCAAAATCATCATTGTTAGGAAACTCCTGCACCAGTCAGCAATTCTTAAGCTCTCCTTTGGAGTTCCGATAGGAATTACTAATCAATTTTACATAAATGGGAACACCTTTAATAATCTAACTAACTGATAACGAATAACCATACCTATTATTAGGTGGGTATCAGGATCACATGTTTTGTTTTTCTCTGAAAACTTCCTTCCTAGTTGACAAGAACACCAATATCCTGGTACCGTGTTGTGGCAAATGCCACCCGAAGGGCATGGGTTGTCATCACATTCATTTACATCTGCGGTAAGATGAGCAAAGAAATTAGTACTGGATGTTAGGAAATAGATGAAGGATAGCGTGCGCGCCCATGTAACATCCGAAATCAAGTTGAATCAGTACCTTGGCATCCATCTAGAAGATAAGGTTTGCCTTGATACCCTTTGTTGCAATTGCACATGTACCCTGGTCCGTTGGTGGAGTTCACACACTCACTGTTGCTGCTAAGGCACGCATAAGTGCCCGTCTCGTTCCGCTTGGCTCCTCACATGACACCGTCGTCCCATTTCTTATCGCCCAGTCAAGCACCGTGGGTGCGCGCCCAGCATTGGTGTCGTTGAACCTGGTTGTGCTAATGTACGCGGTGCTGAAGTTGAATGCCGTCGCCTCCATAAGCACGGCGTAGCTGCTCCTGCTGAAGTGCGAGATTTGGCTTGTGTTGAAACGGCTGTCGAAGTTGACATTGTAGCAGTCCATGTCCCTAGGTCTGCTTGTCTGGCAGCACCCCATGCCCGAGCAGAAGCCATCCGTTAGATCCGACAGGTCGCCACATGTCGAGACGCAGCCGCTCTGTCCTGCTGACGTCGTAGGTGTAGGCGAGGGTGTGCTGCAACCAACGATGGCGAACTTGTTGCGGACATCTGAGAAGCGGTAGGAGGTGTTGGTTGTATGGGAGCCCCAGGTGCTGTTCTCCATGAGACCGGACGAGGGATTGTAGCAGTACGACGAGATGTTGTTGAGCACCCGGATCGTGCTATCAGTCAGGGAAATACTAAGCAGCTCAAAACCGCCCATGATAAATGGCCTGGATACGCCATCTTGGACTTCGCAGCTGACGTTGAAGTCGCTTCCCCGTGAGCAGTTCATGCCGATGCCGAATGGGTACTGTATCTCAACGTTGCCACACTGTCTTGGGCATTGAGGAGGACCAGGAGCCGTAACTCAGCCAAGCCACGTCAGAGATTTCCTATGTAGCGGAGGGGGAAAAGAGGGGGGGGGGGGGGGGGGGGGGGGGGGGGGGGGGGGGGGGGGGGGGGGGATGTAATCGGCGCCGCGTTCTCCAAGACGCGCCCTGGGTCCCGCATATACTTTGCCTTCCCCACGCTCCCTCGGCACTGCCATCCTTCTGTTTCTCTCCTGCAACTTGAGCGCAGCAGATCGGCGGCGAGCTAGTGTGCCCGTGCTCCGGAATCGCGCAGCGCCGGTGGATCGCCACATGTTGGCGGCGGCGCGTCCTCCGGCTGCGTGCTGCGTGCAGGTGTGGCCGCACTCCTGATCTGCCTCAACGGCGGCCACACGTCCTCCGACTCGGCAGCCGCGGCCCTATTCCACCGTGCTAGCGGCTGCGTGCCTCCTCGTTGACGTTATGGCCTGGCTGCAGGTCCTTCGAGCAGGGATGTGAGTGTTGCATTGCGTGGGCGGGCTGGACTTGAGGAGGAAGACGATGGGGATGAAGGAAAGGTAAAGCTATGGTGGGTCCCACGCAATAAAAAATTGTTTTTCAAAATAGATGAACATCCCAGCTCTAAGCCAAGCTTAGTGCGTGTTTAGTTGGGAAAAGTTGGAATTTGGCTACTGTAGTACTTTCGTTTTTATTTGACAATTAGTGTTCAATTATGGACTAATTAGGCTCAAAACGTTCGTCTCGCGATTTCCAACCAAAATGTGCAATTAGTTTTTTTTCGTCTACATTTAATGCTCCATGCACGTATCTCAAGATTCGATGTGATGGCTACTGTAGCACTTTTTGGGAATTTTTTTTTAGAACTAAACACGAGCTTACTGTATACCTTGTCTACTAGAATTGTCTCTTGCCCATGTGGCTTGGCTTTAAGCCAAGTTTATTGGGCTTGCTCTTAGGTGCCACGAGCAGCGGGAGGCCAAGACCAAGCTGCAGAATCCGCACTTCCATTGTCCTCGTGTGTTGATAATTAACTAGAAACCATGAAATGGCAACACTTATTAGCTTAATTAATCGGTGGGTACCCTTGCGATGAGAGAGCAGCCTAATTATCGATACACCTTAGCTGTGCTTTAATTTGTGTAGTTATATAGTACTTTTAAAATATGGTCTCCGTTTCAAATCACATGTCTTTTCAGCTTTGTTCCAAGTCAAACTTATAAAAATATATATTGTCATCTATTATAACGAATAAATCAAGATATATCTTATATTGTATCGGTTTGAATACTGAGTTACATTTTCGTACTATTCGTGCTAATATTGATATTCTCGGGCACATAGAATGGAAGAGATAATTAAATTTATTAGGTTTTGAACTTCTACTTTTGTGTAGAATCTAGGCATTGTTTTCTCCTTGCTTCCAAAAAATTAAAGAAACAGTAATGGCAACCTTTGAGCCGACAAAATTAATTAAATTGTCCGCGAACTTATTGAACAATATAATACTTCATCTGTTCTAAATTATAAGTCGCTTTGACTTTTTTGCTACATCCATTTTGCTATGTATCTAAATAAATAATATGTCTAGATACATAGCAAAATGCATGAACCAAAAAAATCAAAGCGACTTATAATTTGGAACGGAGGGGGTAGGAAAGTAAGGATCGAGAATATCGGTCGCTTAGTGCAAGTGGGGGATGGGATTAATGAATGTTGTAGACGTTTATGATTTTTTCTCTGCACTTAGTTAAAATGAGAAAGGTTTAACTTGTGACAAAATCAAAACAACTTACAATTTGGAATGGAGGATATACACGCAAACTAAAAATTTTATGGAGACATATTTTCATACATGCAGCTTGTCATACATCTGACCACATAAATTGTGCAGGAAATATACGAGTATTCCTCTCCTAGTATCATTTGTCTAACATATATAAATTATCAAGAATGCAGATAAATGAACTAAGGGCCTACTTGGTTAGCTTTCAAAATTTGGCAGGTTAAAGATTTGACAACTAAAAGTTGCGCAAAATATTTATCACAAATTTGGCAAGCCGAATGTGAGGTATTGGAAAAATTGTCAACAAACCAAATAAAGCAAAAAAAAAAAAACTTGATTTGCCCAAATTTTGGCAATAGAATTTGGCTATCAACCAGTCAGACTCTGAAACGCAAAAGGGACTGGCAAATTGAGTAAATTGACCTGAAATAGTGGCAATGAGCTTCATCTTTCGTTGAATAGAATATATGTACCTTTGGGTAGTTATTAGTTGAGAGGTCTGTTCTCCCCGGGACGATGAGAGCAATGAGAACCTCTGGAGATTGCTTAAGCAGTGTTTGTTCTAACAAAATTAAAGCAAGCACTGTTTGTGACTTTGTGTACGCGTTGTGTGTATACGAGAGAATCATGCCTCGTCCCTTAACATATATATACTAGTACACAGTGAAGACTGAGTCTTACACGAACGCGCATTTTGGCACGTTAGCCCGTTAAGTCTGATCGATCAAAGGAACGCATGCATAGTTCTTTAGGTACGTGTTTAGGACTTACGGTCGTTTAATTTGTCCACATGGCAGAATTATAAGAGGAAGAAGCACATGGCTGTTCTTCTATCTAGTAACAAAAAGGGGAGCACATGGTTGTTGACCAAATATTAGTTGTCACGATCTCATATTCATATGATTTTCAGATTGATGATCAACTGGTGCTAAAAAAATTAGTGTAACAAATTCCAGGTCGATGAGCTGTAAGCCTGCAGTAATCACTGACACGTCCTTCATGCGCATGGCACGCTCCGTAGGCAGCAGCGCGCTGCGCTTCTGGCGCTCGCCCGCGCGTCGCGGCGATGTCAGCGTCCCAAGGCTTCATCACTCGCTCTGCCGGCGGTGTAAGGTGATCACAGGCACAACACATGTTGCGGTTGTCGGGCGCCGCCGCCGTCGTTCGCCCCTGGGCTATGGCTATGGTGGGAACTTTAGGTGGCATTCAGTTCAGGGTATGAGATCGAACGGGACAGCAGGACGGTCCTCTTTTTTTGAATTGAAAGAGGGGAAGATATACAAAGTAGACACGTGCATAGGCTCGTTCATAAATTCGGACCAGTTATGTTTTCAAAAAAAAAAATCAGACCAGTTGAAGTTGGCTATGGCTTTATTGCAGCTGCACACTACTACTCCATTCATTTCAAATTATAAGATGTTTTGGCTTTTTTTGATACATAGATTATATTATGCTCAAAGATATATACTATGTCTAGATATATAATTAAAACAATGTATCTAAAAAGCAAAAAAGTCTTATAATTTGGAACGGAGAGAGTACATTAGACAATCATTATCAAAAGTTTAAAACTAACATCGGTTCGTAAGAAAGAAAGGTATTATTATCAGATTTCTCAGTCAACCGGTAATGAATTGTCACTGTTGGTTGGTGTTGACAGGAGACAGTGTTAGTACCATTGACTGGTTTTTAACTCAAACCGATAGTAATGTCGCCTCCGAACCTAAAATAAAAATGGAATGTAGTTAACTCAGGTCTTAAGTCCGGTCCTCCAAACTGGTTAAGTTCGACTACTCTCAATTCTGATGCTCTCTTCCTCTGCATCTCTCTCCCCTATTGCTATTTACTTCTCTCCATAAAAAAGTCCCTTTGGCCTCTGTATGGGTTGTGGCAGTCCCCGGTGCGAGGGGCGGCCTCCGCGGGCCTCGGCACGGCCTCCATGGTGGTGTGATGGTTTTTTTGATGTTTTCTTTTTACGAGAATGGGTATCACTGCAGGATGAGCAACATATAATTAAACGCCGTGGACATCATCGTCCATTACCCACTATTAGATCAAAATCCGACAGTGAAAACTAGTTTTGAAGCGACAGTGATTGACAATTATGGCATAGTGGCAGTAGCCAAATAACAAAGCTACCATAGACGTTGCAGAAACTGTTGAGTTGATCTTAGACAATGGTCACATGACCGAGTCGAGAGGGGTGACGCCCCACGTACCGTCCCAATTGGGAGCTCTAACAAACCTTTGGTGCACCCTCCTCCGGGTTGCACAACATGTTAATAAAATAAAAGGTCCCAGTAAGCCTCACGGTGGATCAACATTCCTGTGAGCATTGCCTCTGCTCTATCACTGTCGCCGCCACCACAAAGGACGTCGCAGGTACAAAGTACTGACTATGGTGACCGCTACATCACCCTACTGCATCAGCACCTGCTATACATGATCATCAGCCAGATCGGGCCAGGTCAAAAAAATCCGGACCTGACCCGACCTGAGCATCGGGCTGACAATCGTGGCCCGAGCCCGTCCATCACTTGGTTCGATGGTCCGCTAGCCCGACGACACATCGCATATCCGCCACGCTGGCCGCTGGGCTGCTGCCCGCCTACTGGAAAAAGAATTCTATGCGGAGGTGCCGCACAGAGTCTAGCGGACACCGCTTAATCACCGTTCACTTCATGCATGCATCTGGGTTTAGTGGGCCATGTTTAGATAGATGGATAAAACAATAACGGTAATGCTGGGTACAGGACGTCTGTCCGCCCAAGCGGTGCCGATAATGGCCCTGTTCGGCTTGCTGAAACTTGACTGAAAGTGACTAAAAATACTGTTCTAGCTGAAATGTTGTGAGAGAAAAACACGGTTCCAGCTGAAAAAAAAGCCGAACAAGCCGAATATAAAGTAAGCCGAACGGGGCCAATATCCCACAACGCAGCTCAACAACCGTATCTGATCTGCTCATCCACTCGCCCCTTAATCATTCTAAAAAAAGAAAAAAAAAACTCATCTCACCGCAATGTCGTGACAGCTCTCCACGATCGCGCTCCGCCACGCCGCCTCGGTGACGGCGCTCTCCACTGCGCTTCCCTCTGCATCGCGCCTCCACTCCGTCGGCTGACATCTCCTCCGCGCCAGAGCACGGCAGCCCTTCTTCCTCTCTTTCCACCGGACCTCCCACCCTAGTTTTTTTTTTATTTTTAACCTTTTTTAAAAACAAATTCCAAATCTAACCCCTTTGGGCGCGTCTAAGTCCATGGCGCGGCCAAAATATGCTGCCACACCACATGCATTGGCGCGGCGCGATCTGTCACGTCGGATAACGATTTTCACGTGAAAATCCTTGCCACGCTACTCGCGTCGGCGTGCAACACTGTAGCACCACGCCAACCAGACTGGCGTGGCAAGGTGCAACCTCAGAAGAATTATATCTTTTTCATACGATCTCGGATAAAAATAATTTTTATATGAAAATGGTAGCTCTCCATGAGGTCTACAACTTTCTAGTTTTGAGTTTTTAATTTAAGGTCACTAAGATGCTCAAAAAAATTAAACAAAGTTTCAGCAGTATATTATTTGCGTACAAGTGCTTTTCGCCTAGGAAAAATTGTATCTCTCTTATATGGTGTCAAATAAAGATACTTTCTATATGAAAGTTGTAGCACTCGACGATATCTACAACTTTTTAGTTTTGAATTTTTTTAATATAAGATAATTAAGATGCTCAAAAAATTAAACAAAGTTTCAGCAGTATATTAAACGCGTACAAATGCTTGTCGCCTTGGAAAAATCGTATCTCTCATATATGGTGTCAAATGAAGATACTTTCTATATAAAAATTGCAGCTCTCGACAAGATTTACAACTTTTTAGTTTTGAGTTTTTTTTAATTTCAGATCATTAAGATGCTCAAAAAATAAAATAAATTTTTAGGAGTATATTAATCGCGTACAGGTGCATGTGGCCTTAAAAAAATTGTATCTTTCTTACGTTGTGTCAAATGGAGATACTTTCTATATGAAAATTGCAGCTCTTGATGGGATTCACAACTTTATACCAGGGATGAAGATGTGGCGTTTCTCGCGTACGCGCGGCGCACATGAAATGAAGATGGCGGCCGCACGGACATACGTCCAAACGTCTGGGCTCTAGTATCTTCAAAATAAAATTCCAAGCTGACCACTTCTACAAAAAAAAAGGCCAGCAGCAGGTGGTAGTAGCATCAGATATCGATGAAACCTTTTATAAATTTGATTAACTAACTTATTCAAATTATTAATGAATTTCCTTCTTAGTGGAAGTTGCGCTCGCCAAAACTGCGGCGCTTAAATTCCCCTCCATACATTTGGTTAGCTTTGGCAAAATACACTAGAGCATTGTCGGTGTTTCGAGTTACCAACAACGAGTAAATTTCTAGTATTGCGCGTCTGGCTCGGATGGTGTGCTTGAGGATACAAGGTTTATACTAGTTCAGACAGAATGTCCCTACGTCTAGTTCATCGCTGCTGCTCGTGTTACTAGCACTGAAAGTTTATAGTAGGGGTTACAAATAGGTAAGAGAGGGACATGTCCCAAGTCTCTGGTGAAAAGAGTGAATGGATGTTGAGAGCTCGATTGCTGCTCAGCCATGTGCTTGTGTTGTGTTCTGGTCGGTTCGATATGTGGGTCCTTACAAGGTTTTGGAGCAGTGTGGTCCAATTGCTTATCGTCTCCAGCTTCCCGATATTTTATCTGCGGTACACAATGTGTTTCATGTATCGCAATTGAAGAAATATTTACGGATCCCTGATGAAGCTATGGAGATTGAAGGACCTCATCTCCAGCCTAATTTGACTTATATTGAGCACCCTGTCAAAATCCTGGACGAAAAGGAAAGAGTGACAAGGAACAATATGGTGAAATTCTACAAGGTACAGTGACAAAACCACTCAGAGGATGAGGCCATGTGGGAACAAGAGAACTATATATTGAAGCATTACCCCCACCTTCTCTCTAGTTTAGATAGGTAGTTGTTACATTGAAATGTAATTCCTATCTCCTTTCCCACACTAGCACATGAAATCTCGGGTCGAGATTTTGTTTTAGGGGGATAGATTTGTAACACCCTCGGTGTTACACTGTACAATCTTTTGCTAAAACACTGCATGTGCATCATATTTAAGTGATAGTGTATGAATTATAGTGTGTCAATCAATTTCTATGACTCAAAATGTTCATCGGAAACGCGAAACGAATATTATATTTCATGTCGCGTTATACCGCTTAGAGTTTTAAACGATTTTTTATTGAACGAAAATGCTATAGAACGCATATCCGGCACTTTAATAAAGTTTGTAGTGTAAGCTTCGTAGGTGGCGGTGAAATACTTGCGGTCGAGAACGGGATTCGCTAGATAGCTTACTTAATAGCTTGGAAATCGCATTCGACGCGAAACCATTTAAGACAGCCGAAATTCCTAAGTCGGACAACGCTTTGACGAAGCTAAGTTTGGGAATTTTTATAGGAGAATCGGGTTTGGTAGTAGTATGGTATTTGGGCTTGTTTCAGTAGTATAACCTACCCTTTTGAGTATAGAAAAATTGGTTTGGCATTTGAATCATCGAGTTTGATTTTTGGAATGCTTTCAAATGCGTGCTTGGCATGTTTCTAGCCGGTGCCAGCGTCTGGCCGCGGTCACCGTGACTTGGCCGGCGTCGCCGCAAGCAACACGCACGCGCCAACGCGCACTGCCGCCCAGGCCGCACCACCGTTGCCGCGCCCTGGCACGCGATTCGCGCGCACACGCGCATGCTGGGGCCCAGCGAGCCTGGGCCCTCTGCCCGCCATCGCGTCTGCCTGAGTCACTCTGCTCGCCATCGTCGTCGCGTCGAGCTGCGTCCCCAGTCACGCTGCGCTCCGACCACCGCTCGCATGGCCACTGCTGCCGTAGACCCTTCACGGCTGCACGCGTGTGGATTGTCCCGCCTACATTGCCCTCACATCCACTTTGACGCCACGCTGCTGCCTCCCTAGACCAGCGCCAGCCACCTAGGCACGTAGGGCCGAGCCGCCGTCGTCTTGTGAGTCAAGCCACTACGGTTGCACGTCGTCGTGCCGATCTAGGAGCCATCACCCGTCGCACTGCCGTCCTTCCCCATTTAGTGACTACGCCATGCCACGCTCCCTGTCACGTCGCCTTGAATGGCGTCGCGCCGGCCGACCGAGCAGCGCCAAGGCAAAACCCATAGAGCCTGGCCCTACCCTCGTAATTGCGCACGTCTGGAGCTTGATTTGGAGTCTAGCGTCGCGCCATGTCTGCCACTGTTGCGGTCGTACGATGTCGGGGTGTCAATTTGAGTTTTCCCCATCATCAGCCACCATAAGACCGAGTTGAGTCATCCATCTAATTAGCCTTGCGTAGTCCACCTCCTTCCAATTAGCTGTGCGCCCAACTAGCTCTGGTAGTTAGCTCGCGATTGGAGTCGACCCGACGAGCTTTCGTCTTCCAGTGAGGTAATGCGGGCATTTTCCTTGCGGCGGCCCACCATGACCGTCGAGGTGGGTGCTCGGCCAGGGCGTCGCCCCGTGCTCCGTTGTTTCAATTGAGCGGTGCTTTTGCGTCGTGTTGACTTGGTTGGCTCGCTCGTGTAGCAGTTTCGCTGGCGGAGCAGCAGGTCACCAGGGACGCCGTCGTCGCGCTTGCTATGAACCAGAGCAACCCCGCGCTCATGGCCAGCCATCCTGCTGAGCCCCGCGACTTCATCTAGGCCGTCCTTCACGTATCTGGTGAGGCACCTTTGCTCCTAGGGTAGCGGTAGAGGCGTTGGGCTAGGTTAATTCTCCGACGCCGGTGTCACTGTGACCAAACCCCGTCGTGGTGCCTGGCCATGCCTCTGTGCAGCACCAATCGTGGTGTTTATTACCTCTATCGAATGCACTTGTGATGAGGAGTGTCGCGGTGGTGAGGATTGCTGCCGAGGAGGTCCGTGCTCGTCGGCGTTTGGCCGGAGATGCCGCGACCTCTGTTAAGTTCCGGCCAGGGACCTTGAAACGGGAATTCGAAGTGAATCGGGGGGTTAAGTGCGAGCGTCAGAGAGAGAGAGAGAGTGAAATAGTAGAAAGGACGGTGGATTCATTTGGTTGAAAGCCTAGGTCTCTTTTGCATAATCGTCGGAGCGCGCATGGGTCTCCCCGTGTTGGGCCACTGTTGCACGTGGGCCGAGCCGCGTGGGCCACGCCGGTGTGCTGCGCGTGTGCGCACGTGGGGCGCTGGAGTGGGCCAAGCCGCTCGCTCGCGGGCCACGCGGGTGGAATTCAGTTTTTCAATTTCCAGTGAAATTATGAATGTTTATTCAATTTAGTTTTGAGCTGAACTTTGAAAAATAATTGTAAATTCTATAGATGTCCAAAAATAGTGAAACAAAATTTGTTAGGTTCACAAAAATGCTATCTATCTGTTGGTGTAGTTAGTTTATAGTTAGCTCTGATAATGATAGGTTCATAAATTTAATTTAGAAAGCTTAGCATTATGTAGCTTAATATTTGTAGGGATTTTTGTGGCAAATTGATGATAGCTTTAGCCATGAAATTTTTACAGTAGGTTCATTAGATTATTATGTACTCACTGTAATTTTTATAGCCCTAGAGTAGGTGGATAAATAGAGTAGCTAGTACTCCTTGTTTTATCATATATAGAGTAAATCGGTATTAAGAGTAAGAATACCGTTAGTTGCTAAGATAGTATATGTCATACTTCATACTTATTAGTGGTAACAGTAGGTAACTTAGCACCTTAGCCGATAGAACTAGCTTAGTAGATTGATAGGTATTCGTATTTTAAGAGTTGCTGTTGCCGTATTACTAAGTGCGGCAAGGATTTTCACGTGGAAATCGTTGTCCGATGCGGCAAATCATGCCGCGTCGATGCATGTGACATGACGGCGTGTTTTGGCCGCGCCATGGACTTAGACACGGCCAAACGGGTTAGATTGAAAAATAAAAAAGCAATGGTGTTATATTTGAAATTTGTTTTGGAAAAAGTTTAAAAATAAAAAAATTTCCCTCTCGCGGGCTTCTCCAGCGCGCAGACCCGCCGCAACCTTCTCCATGGGACTTGCCACGGCCTTCTCCACCGGAGCAGCAAGCTCCGTGCCACCCGCGAGCTCTATACCGGTGAACTCCACATGTCGACGAGTCTTTATTCCCAGCAGCGAGGAGATATTACGCTGAAAATATATGTTCAAGTGTTTAAGATGTTTTAGAGGTATGTTATAAGTGTTTTATATGGATATTGTAAAAGTAGATCGGGATGTTGTATATGCTGCAAGTGTTTCACAGGCATGTTGTAAGCGTTTGTTCTAAGTGTTTCATTTATTTCAGACGTATATTACATATGTTTCACACATATGTTGCAATAGTATGTTACAAATGTTTCAGTTGTTTTATTCTTGTATTGTAGTAAGTGTTCTCGTGTTGAAAGTGTTTTATCTGGATGTTGCATATGTTTTACATATAGATTTGTAAATGTATGTTCTAAATGTTTCATCTTATTCAGAGTTATGTTACATCAAATGTTTTATGTTCGAAATATTTCGTGTTTTAGAGGTATGGTCAGAGAGTTATAGGACACGGACCGGGCGCGGCGATCCGGAGGTGACAGATGGGGCGCACGGTGCGCCTGGGTCCTGTAGTCGGGACGTGCTCGTCCTCATCCGAGTTTCTGGGTCCTGCCCGTGCGTAAAGAGGATGGGTCAGTGGGAAGGACTGATGGGCGCTGTCAGGGTGCGTGTGCGGGGCAGGGCGAGGTAGACCAGGGACGGACATGTGCGTACAGCAATGATACGGCGCAGCCGCAGACGTGGGCGGACGAGCTGGGGCAGCGGCATGCGTGGGCGGTCCAGACCCGCTCATCTGCCACGAAGGTCCTGGCGCTAGTAATCCCCAGCAATCAAGTAAAATCCACTCAAGAAAAAAACACCCTGGTAATAAAAAAAAAACGGAAAGCAAACAGCGGTGTCGCACGTCAGGTTCCCTGCGACGGCGCCGCATAATTTTAACCTCCGCTTGCCCTCCCTTCTCTATCCACCTATCGCACAATTAAAAACTGAACCTACAAGGGTACGATCACCCAGGTATTGCATTAAGAAAAAAAATTTCTCACGTAGATTTAGAAAACCTTCCAACACCAACGTTCTATAAAAATAGACCGATTTTAAAACCTGTGATTTAACATAAAACAGATGAGGAGATTTTTTTAACCCAGTCCAATTTGGCGCCCACGGAACTCGAATCCACAACCTGAGAGTGCCGCCGGGACGCTCTTATCAGTTTGGACTAACGGCCCTTTGGCAGCCTATCGCACAATTGCTCTGCCCTCCGCAACGTCTCCTTGCTCTGCGCCGCCACCACCGTCGGGTCGTTCCTCTGGGGCGACCGTTTGGTTGTCCGAACCGCCGTCCGTGTGAGGGAGCAGGAGGTCAGGACGACATGTGCTACTGCCTGCTGCTTGCGAGTTGCGATGGCTGAGCCGTTGAGGTGCGCTTTGCGCTATCTCCTGCCTACACCGTTCTGCTAGAGGAATGGGAGGGCCGGGAGTTAGAGGCAAAGGTCGGAGGCGATGAGCAGCTGCTGCTCGGTGTTTCCTGGAGAGCGGCGGCCACGAACAGAAGAGGTTGAGAGGAGAGGTGCTAGGCCAGAGAGTGGAGGGAGCCTATTTAACTAAGGTATGGCCTCCAACTCATCTAAACTAAGGTATACCCGATATTAATCCAAATGAGGTGTCCTAATTATGAACAAGTGATCCGGTTTTAAGCACTAAGATTTAACATTTGGTAGCCAGAGCTGGGCTAGTTCAAGTGGCCCTGATTAAGTTTGCTAAGCCTTGGGTGGACCTAAATTAAGATCTAATTAGTGCCACTCCAAGTCTCTGGTATGTTTAAGTTTTGGCTTAAGGCATACTTGTTGGCTTTTGATTGTGTTTAAGTACTAATTGTTCATGTTTTAGTCTAACTGTGCCACTGTTTAGCCCTAATACCCAGATTAGTAACTAAGTCAATTAGCTTTGGGCCTAATTCACGTTGTGTTAGTCAAATTAGGGCTAAGGGTTAGCCAAGGTTAATTGCCAACTCCTTTTAATTGACTCGGATTAGACATGACAACACCTAATGAGGGACTAGGCTTTCAGTTTTAAGCATGTAGAAGGAGGGGAAAAGGCGAACTGCAAACTGTAAGATCAAATTCCCTAAATTTCGAGAACCTTGGATCTCGAATTTCTTTTTTCCCCAAAATTTCCAAACCCTAAGTCAAATTCCCAAATTTGTGAATCCTAACCCTAAGTGAAAGGCAGTCTTGGTGTCCACCCTGTGTGCGGCGTCGCCGCGAGAAGTAGAGCTTGGCTGTGGCTTTGCGCATGGCCGTAGCTGACCCCGTCGTGTCGCACCGCGTGACATTTACTTGGATGAGAACTCGGGACAGTCGGCATGCCACATGGGCGGTTTAATGCAATTTCTAAGATTTGGGCCTCATATAGTACAATTAGCAAGTTTATGGTGGTAAAATGTATTTTAAGGGTACCGGGACCGAAATGAGAATGAGGGACAAGTTTAAGGTCCGTTGATGAGACGTACTCCCCATGTTATTGCCGGTACATAACACCGGCATTAATTACTACAATCACATAACAATCATTAATACACACCTAGGTACTTAAGATGTTGAATGTATTTTCTACATTGAATAATTCTATGTATAGTAGTATTGTTTATAAAAAACATAATATGCTACAAATTAAATTACGAGTATTGACATATGATAATGTTTCAGACGTATAAACTTATCTAAAGAAACAACTTATAAAATTTATTGTCATGGAGTATTATATGTTGCAGAGGTGCTGGGCACATATACATACTTGAATGGGTAAAGATAGGCAGAGCTTTGTGTCTGTAACATTATATACACATTAGATAGTACAACAACTAGCTCGCAGATGTCCCAGAAGTAGAAGTTTCAATGGAATTCACCACAACATATGCTATTCACCTAGCATAGTATGAACTTCTTGGGTTCATGGGCAGGTTCTCACCTTCTTGTGTAGGATACCCAGTTGTACTGGCTTCTATTTCAAAGCTAGCAGTCGATGTTCCACCAAGAAGAAGGTTTTGAGTCTCTATCATCTCTGCATCAATCTGTACCCAAGGATGCAGTGAAAGCTTCCTCAATTTATCGAGCTCATCGGCGATCTCCTTCATTGATGGTCTGTTGCTGCCACACATGTCCAGGCATTGCTTGGCTAGCTCTGCAAGCCCTCTGATCAATTCATTGCTCTCTTGTCCCTTCACGTGGCTCGGCAAGATCGCATCAAGATTGTTCTCCTTCATAGCGGATAAGAAATTTGACGACAAACTTCTTTGCATCTCAGGTCCATCCAACTTGAGAGGCTCTTGGCCAGTGAGGACCTCAAGAAGGATAACACCAAAGCTGTAGACGTCACTTTTCTCTGTCAGTTGGCATGTTTGCATGTATTCAGGGTCGAGGTATCCACAAGTACCTTGAACCATTGTGACATATTGCTCTTTGTCGGATGGGGCTAGTATGGAGGCTCCAAAATCTGACACTTTCGCCATGTAGTTACCATCAAGTAGGATGTTGGCACTCTTCACATCACCATGGATGATTGGAGGAGATGCATACGAGTGTAGGAAATTGAGTCCTTCGGCTGCTTCATGAACAATCCTTAACAGGGTGCTGAAAGATATTTGCAGTGCTTGGTTCTTCCCATGGATAAGCTCGAATAGTGTGCCATTAGGGATGAACTCGTAGACTAACATCGGAACTTCCACCTCAAGGCAACAACCCACGAGTTTGACAATGTTCTTGTGATTGATTTGGGACAGTATTAGCATTTCTTGACCAAATTCCTTCTTTTGCCTTTCGTCGATCAGTGCACATCTCTTAATTGCAACCTGCATGTTGTTCTTAACTATCCCTTTGTAGACTGTCCCATGGCCTCCCTTTCCAATTACTCTGCTCTTATCGTAGTTGTCTGTGCCTTGTATAAGTTCAGCTTCACTAAATACAATGAAAGCAAGACCCTTTTCTGATCTCATCCTCTCAAACAAGAGCACGCCTCCATGCTGTCGAAAATGTTCTTGTTTAACTTGGTTCAGTTTTCTCTTTTGAAGAATCATGTATCCAAAGAAGGAGAAAATCACGAGAACAAGAAAGCCAACTGTAACTCCTGCATAACAGCATCAGATAAGAGCGTTGTCTTGTTAGAAAACTTCCATTTGATGCTAGCTGAGGGCCTTACCTATGATGAGGCCAGTATCAGGGTCACATGTTTTGTTTTGCTCAGAAAACTTCCTTCCCGCTCGACACGAACACCGGTATCCTCCTATTGTGTTGTGGCAGATGCTGCCTGAGGGGCATGACGATACGTCTCTACATTCATTGTAATCTGCAGAAAGTGGCAAGAACTAAGTGCGATAGTACACAATTGATAGATAGAGAGGCTACAGAGCTAAGTCATTGGATGAGATATGGAAGATATTATGCACGCACACTTGACTACTTGAACATTTTAGAACGAAGTCAAATTCGTACCTTTGCATCCATCTGGGAGATATGGGTTGCCGTCATACCCTTTGGAGCAGTTGCACAGGTACCCTGGCCCGTTGGGGGATTCCACGCACTCGCCGTGGGTGCTGAGACACGCGTAAGTGCCTGTCTCATTCCTTTTGGCGACCTCACACGACGTCGTCCCATCTCTTATAGCCCAGTCAATCACCAAGGGTGCTCGCCCGACGTTGGTGTCGTTGAACTTGGTCGTGGTGATGTATAATGTGCTGAAGTTGAACGCCTCCGCCTCCATCAGCACGCCGTAGCTACATCGGCTGAAACTCCAGATTTGGCTTGTGTTGAAACGGCTGTCGAAGCCGACTTCGTAATAGGCCATCCCCCTGGGTATCGCCGTCTGGCAGCAGCCCATGCCGGAGCAGGAACCATCTACCAAGTCTGACAGATTGCTGCACGTTGAGACGCAGCCGCTCTGGTAGCCTGTGCCGTTGCTGTTGGAGATGTAGGCAAGGGTGTTGCATCCGATGACAGTGAACTTGTTGTGGATGTCAGAGAACCGATAGGGAGAATCAATAGTGTTGATAGACCATTGATTACCCTCCATGAGACCAGAAGAGTTGTAACAGGATGTTGAGATGGGATTGAGCACCCGGATTGTGCCATGAATCAAGGAAATATTGAGCAGCTCGGCGTCACCGATGAATGGCTTCGGGATGCCATCTTGTACCTTGTCACAGCTGATGTTGAAGCCTGGTGACAGGGAGCAGTTATCACCTATGCCGAATGGGTAATGGATGTCAACACTACCACACTGCCGTTGGCATTGAGAGATAGGAACCGCAAGAGCAGGGGCGTTCTTTGCCGCCAACAGAAGCAGAAGACAAACTAGTCCAAGCTGTACACACCGCACTTCCATACTCCTTGGTGGATAATTAGAAAGTAGAAGAAACCATGATATTGCAACGATCACCTAAATCAGTGAGAGTCAATATATGTACAACTAAATTGTGCTTTGTGTACTCCTACATGTCAAGAAATCCCAACATACAGAATTGAATAGAATCATTGATTGTGTTGCCGAGTCTCGTGTGGGATGGATTGTATAGAATTACAGTACATTGGTTAGGAGGCAAAAAGTCTCCTTGAGATAAGACAAGTCAGGATTACACGATCCTAATCTACCATATCTGAGATATCCCAATGTACTCTAAGACTATATTCATACAATCATACACGTGCTGTATTAAAGAGAAACAGAAGACAATAACCGAAAATGTACAACGTTTGGGTTAATGATGTGCCAAATAAGTTTTAGATCTGGCTTCCCCTGATCCGAGGAAGGTTGGGTAAGCACAGTTATTACAAGTGCACAAGACAATCCTAGTGATGTACATCAGCTGATTCTTCCCTTGAGTCAAATCTTAAAATATTTCTAGATATATCAGCTCTTCCATGTGGATTAGGGAATTGCGCTCAAGTGAATGCCTACAGAAAAGCTAAAACAATATTGTTTAAAGCTGATTTTGCAGACAGTGCCTTGCAAGGGGTGAGCATAAGTAGTGAAAGACTGTTAGGAATAGATGAGCTAGTGATCGTTAGCAGTTGTCACCAATACCGAACGGGTAATGGATGTCAACGCCTCCATACTGTCTTTGGCATTCAGGGCTAGGAACCGGAACAGCAGGGGCGTCCTGTGCCGCCAACAGAAGCAGAAGACAGACAAGGCCACGCTGTACAGGCCGCGCTTCCATACTCCTTGGCCAGATATATAACTAGAAAGTAGAAACCATGATATTGCAACGGTCAGCTAAATCGTGAAGGGTGAGCTATAAAGTTCTGTTCTGTGCACTTCTAAAAATCCCAACCCGTGCGCTGTGGAAAGAACCAAAATATAACTGAAGTGTTCTTTTGTGTTAATGATGTACCCAAATAATATCTTGATTCTTGAAGTCGAAGATATGAATTCCTCTGATCCGAGGAAGGTTAGGATGTTAGGTAAACACAAGAGAGTCACGTCAAATCTGCTGTGTATATAAGCTGATTCTCCCCTTAAGATCTTACTCTCTCTATCGACAAAAGAATGCAACTATGAGATTTGTACAAGTCAAACTAGCTTAACTTTGATCAAGTTTATAGTGAATAGTAACAACATTTATGTCTCCAACTAGGTTTACTATATATATTTCATAATTAATTTAATGATATTTAACTTTGATCAAACTTCAAATCCTTTGACTCCTCAAAAAACGAGAATTGCATCTTTTGTGAATGAAGGGAGTATAACATTTCCTACACATATCGTTCAGGACTTTCTGGCGGATGAGGGACTCACTCAAGCGAATGCCTACAGAAAATCTGAAACAATCTTGTTTAAAACTGATTTTTTCCAAACAGTGTCTTTGCAAGGGGCGTAAGTTACGTCTGAAGACAGCATAGACAGTGCAAGGCTGCTAGGAACATATGAGTATTCGTCTGTCTTGCGTAGTGTTGACATCCAACCAAACAATGAAACATCTCAAAAAATGAAGCATGAACACCTTCAATCATGCAGATAATAAAAGAAGCTATTATAGGGAATAGGGAATGGGGATGATAAACAAAAGTGGGGATTTCAGATTTCCTCGAATAGAAAGCATACCTTTGGATATTTAGTTGAGAGCTCTGGCCTGCCCCTGGACGCCTGTAGCACTCTGACCTATCACCTATGGAGAATGCTTCAGTTATTTGTTCTGGTAACAAGCGAACAACCCCCTGTGGGTGGCCCTGTCTGTGTGTTGGAGTATATAAGAAGTTAAGAACACATCTTGCGTAATGTAACCTAGAGTCGTAGGGAACGAGTCTAGACACAATAGAGATGAGAGACTGAGTCTTGCTAGAAAATCTTGAAACTTTGTGTTTTGCTGACAGCCACAACAACCATTGGGAGAGAACAAATCAGCGGACAATGACATAGTTTACTTTCAAATGAATCCTGTGGTGGAAACAAAGGTTGGGAAGGATAGCAAATAATGCTCAACAATTTCGGCTCTCATTTTGTGTTGACCTTAAAAACAAAGCCAATGTTTTATCCTGTTCTTTTCTTTGTGTATATATTGGAGTAGTAGTTGTGCATGGTTCTTGAACATTCAGGTCCTGCCCACCAGGTGTTGATGCAAAATCCAGTAAGGTTAGGTACTAGGCTCCTCTTTAGAACATGTAATTTCGAATCAAATTTTGCAAGAGTTATAAGAAAGAACTGACGCTTCAAAGGAGCTTAACATATCACATACCTTTTGCTTCAGCTAGATAATCCATTTTCCTGGTTAGTTTGTGAAAAAAAAATCTTATCATAGTTTACTTGAAGTTGCAGGTTTAAAACTACAATTGACGTTGGAATACGCACTAACGGTGACAGCGCTTGAACATGGAAACGGTCGCCAGTCGCCATACAAAGCACTGTTGCTGTGTGTGGCCAAACAGCCGAGTTGACTTCGCATGCGTGAGTTGGTATCGCAGTTTTCTTTTCCGCCCCACATGGTGTTCGTTGATCAAATACATATGCTTCCAGCGCCGATCTCACTCACCGGACATGGTGACATCACCTTGTGTTGTTATCGGTGATGACGACTAGTAACAAGTAAAATACTCTTGGCAGACTAGTAGCAAATGTGTGGCCATGGCGCAGTTAGTCGGCAAGCCAGGGTCGGCAAATCGCGCACTCTCGCCGAACAGAACAGGCACGATTGCACGAACGCCCCACAAGCTTTTGACAGCATCAGTTGTGTCGGATGGGCCTCCCCCGGGCTGGACGACTCACGGTATCTCCTCACTCCTAGAGTTCATGACTGAACTGTGCAATCTTTGGCAGGGCAGGCAACCATTTGCTTTGTTGCAGAATCAAGATTCTAGGGAGCCATGAAAAGGGCTACAGAAAGTTAGGCGTAGCTGTTTCAGACTTCCACACTGTTTTGACATTGGGGACTAGGAACCGGAAAAGCAGGGGCGCCCTGTGCCGCACACAGAAGCAGAAGACCAAGGCCAAGCTATACAGCAAGCGTACTTCCATACACCTTGGTTGGACAACTACAAAATAAAGTAGAAATCGTGGATTTTTTTTCCAAAAAAAGAGTAGAAACCATGGTATTACAATGGTCAGCTAAATTGGGGGACTCAAAATATGTTATTTACGCCTAAGTTATGATTTGTGTACGTACACCAAACTTGTTTTGAATTTTTGCTAGCAGTTGCTTATGATCAGCCTGACTGCATGAGGCCGGAACTTACAATAAATCAATAATAGCTGGTTGAGTGTACAACTCGTGCAGAAGGCATAAATAAGACAATTATTTTTTCTAAAGAAAACACTAACGGGCACCCCTAAATAGTTTGGTGAACTATGTTCATGCATGCGGCGTACGAAGGAAAACAACTATAACTGAAAAGGTATGTTTGGGTTAATGTTATGTCCAGATAATATGTCGAAGTTGAAGACATGGGGACCAGGCCCTGAGACTAAAGGGGCTCAAGGCTATGTCGCTGCATCTGGCACAGCAAAATTCAATGATGATTTAGGGGTCTTGCCGACGGATATTGAGATGGGACTATATCCATTTGAGCTTAACAAACAATTTTTCCACTCCGGATGGAAGTGTTATGTCTTCCTAATAAAGTACTATCGGGCTACCGACAAACCGAATGTTAGGCTTCGATAAGCTTACATTCCAAAATCAGTCATGTGCATAATTTATCCATGCCCATCTGTTGTAGAGGTCATAGGAAGCGTCTTTTCCAAGTTAATCATAATTTCTAAGCACATTAAAAATAAACATTAGGTAGTAATAAATTTTTACTTATATTATTATACAAACATAGGAACGAGCTCACCTTGTTTTTAACTTTTATGATCATATCCTAAGGTTACATGTCATCATCAATGGTCCATGGTTATGGTTACGTAATGCATCCACTACTTTCTTGTAGAAATTTCATATTGCACATTTGTAGTTAATGCCAAAGGATAACATCGGGAAGAAAGGTGACTTCTATTATCACCTTAAAAGAGTCCATGCTTATTATTATTCATGAGGAGGATACATGCACCCCTTTATTGGGTTTGTATTATGAAACTATAAGAACACAACACCCAATCATAATACATACAACATGGATATGTTCTGCCAACAATCTATCGTGGTACACGTGAGGACAAAATATACTCTTGCTCTAGGCTGTATTGCCGTGAGCCATGATGACTAGCAGCCACCGGAATAGCACAACTAATCCTATTTATTCTCTCTGCTTCACGACGACGATGGGTCACTTCATTGCCCTTCCTTGCCCTTGGAGCAACATCTTGATGGCACCTCAACATTTGCAGCCTCATCTCCACGTCCTTCATGGTAGGTCTCTCCTCCCTTGTTAGACTTAGGCACTCCTCTGCCAGCTCAGCCATGCTTAGAATCGCTTCCTTACTTGCTTCCCCTATAATTTCAGCGTCAACTACCTCTTCAAGTGGCCTCGTCTCCATATCCCAAAAGAAATAACTTGACAAGTTTATCTTATCACCGTTCTCATTCTCAATGATTGGTTTCTTCCTTGTCAATAACTCGAGAAGTATCACACCAAAACTGTAAACATCACTCTTCTCGTTAAGTTGGCCTGTGTGGAAGTATTCTGGATCCAAATACCCAAATGTGCCCTGCACAGCAGTGACCAAATGTGTCTGGTCAATTGGTATAGACCTTGATGCGCCAAAATCCGAAACTTTTGCTGTGTAACTATCATTCATAAGTATGTTCATGCACTTGACATCTCTGTGAAGAATGGACACAGATGCTGCTGAGTGTAGATATGTTAGCGCGCCTGCAGCTTCAACTGCAATCCTTAGGCGTTCCTCCCAAGGCAAAGGTAGCAAGATTCCATTTTGCTTACAGTGCAAGAGATCATACAATGTGCCATTGGAGATGAACTCATAGACAAGTAGAGGGACTTCAGTCTCGAGGCAGCATCCATGGAGCTTCACCACATTCCGGTGGTTGATCTGTGACAGTATGGCCACCTCATTGATAAACTGCTCAATTTCGATGCTTTCTACAAGTTTTGATTTCTTAATTGCCACAACACGTTGGTCAGTCAATATTCCCTTATAGACCGTGCCATGACCACCGCGGCCGACCACACGTGTATGGTCAAAGTTGTTGGTGGCCTTCTCTAGGTCATCCAGAGAGAATATCTTCATGCCATCACCAGCATTATGGGTTGACGAGAACAGTTGTTCTAGAAGAATGCCTTTGTTCTTGTGAAAATACTTCTTTCTAAGCTTTTTTTGAACGATTCTCTGCCACCACCGTGTAAGAATGGCAACAACTACGGCAAGAAATAGAATGACACTGGCACTACTTAATGCAAGACCTGCATTGGGTGAACAATCCTTTTTAAATTCTTGAGATACAAAATCAATATTTCAACTGAGTTTGAGACACAATAATAGTTGCATATGAAAGTGATAAAATCAAATTGTCTAGTTACCGATTATTAGGTTAATATTAGGGCCACAACTATTGCTTTGCTCAGAAAACTTCAGTCCTACTCGACACGAACATCGATATCCTCCTAGTGTGTTGTGGCAGATGCCACCCGAAGGGCATGGGCCGTATTTACATTCATCAACGTCTGCAGTAAGAAGAACAAAAGTCAAAATGATAAGCACAGAGTTTAGAGACTAAATATTGTACAAATATACCGTAAAATTTTGGCACAATTATTACCATGGCATCCGTCTGGAAGGTATGGGTTGCCTTCGTACCCTTTAGTGCAGTTGCATAGGTACCCTGGCCCATTCGATGAATCCACGCACTCGCTGTTGCTGCTGACGCATGCATAAGAGCCCGTCTCGTTCTCTTCAGCGACCTCACACGACATCTTCCTCTCCCTTATCGCCCAGTCCATCACCACGGGTGCTCGTCCCATGTTTGTGTCGTTGAACTTGGTCGTGGTGATGTATAATGTGCTGAAGTTCAACGCCTTCGCCTCCATCAGCACGGCGTAGCTGCATCGGCTGAACCTCCAGATTTGGCTTGTGTTGAAACGGCTATCGAAGCCGACTCTGTAATAGCCCATCGCCCTGGTTATCGCTGTCTGGCAGCAGCCCTGGCCGGAGCAGGAACCGTCTACCAAGTCTGACACATTGCCGCACGTCGAGACGCAGCCGCTCTGGTAGCCTGTGCCGCTGCTGTCGGAGATGTAGGCAAGGGTGTTGCATCCAATGACAGTGAACTTGTTGTGGACGTCAGAGAACCGATAGGAACTAGAACTTGCGTTGATACCCCTTTGAAAATTCTCTATGAGACCGGAAGAGTTGTAGCAGGATATTGAGATCCTGTTCATCATCCGGAGCGTGCCATGAATCAAGGAAATGTTGAGCACCTCAAATTCATCACCAGTGAGGTATGGCTTGTAGACGCCATCCTGAAGAACATCCAGGCAGCTGACGTTGAAGCCTCGTGCACGCGAGCAGTTGTCACCGATGCCGAACGGGTAAGGGATGTCCACGCCTCCACACTGCCTTTGGCATCCAGGGCTAGGAACCGAAACAGCAGGGGCGTCCTGTGCCGCCAACAGAAGCAGAAGACAGAAAAGGCCAAGCTGTACAGGCCGCACTTCCATACTCCTTGGCCGGATATACAACTAGAAAGTAGAAGAGGTCAGCTAAATCGGTGAACCATAAATTTATGTTCTGTGCACTTCTAAAAAATCCCAACCCGTGCGCTGTGAGAAGAACCAAAACATAACTGAAGTGTTCTTTTGTGTTAATGATGTTGTAGAGAATAAGAGTAGGAGCCAACAAGAATGATTCATTGACTGGTGTGGCTCATATACGAGTTTACAGAATGAAGGAACGGCTGACCACGCAGGGCGCCGGGACCTTCGGATCGTGGTGACCGTGGTCACCGTATACATGCAGATCGTGTGCCAGTATATCTATACAGTCTTCAACACCCCCCCCCCCCGCAGTCTAATGGATTGTATTTACAACACATAGACTGGAACGAAAAGCTTGAAATGTCGATGTAAGAAGACCTTTTGTGAGCACATCTGCATATTGTTCGGCGGTAGGGACATGTAGAACTCGTATCTCGCCAGCCTGCACGCGTTCGCGGACAAAATGTATGTCGAGCTCAATGTGCTTGGTTCGTTTGTGGTGCACTGGATTGGCCGACATGTATACCGCCGAAATATTGTCGCAGAATGCAAGAGTGGCTTTGTTGATGCTGCAATGAAGTTCGCCGAGAAGCTGCCGAAGCCAAATGCATTCAGCGGCGGCGTTCGTGAGGGCACGGTATTCCGCCTCAGCGCTTGAACGGGACACCGTGGCCTGCCTCTTCGAGGACCAGGAGACGAGCGCGTCCCCGAGAAACACATAGAAGCCTGAAGTTGAACGCCGTGTCGCGGGACAGCCCGCCCAGTCCGCGTCGGAGTAGGCGGTAATGTTGAAGTCGGTGGAGGCGCACAGGAGCAGCCCGTGCGACGTCGTGCCGCGGACATAGCGGAGAATGCGCTTGAGAAGCGCAAGGTGTGGCTCGCGTGGATCATGCATGTGCAAGCATACCTGCTGAACGGCGAAGGCAATATCCGGACGCATCACGGTCAAGTATTGCAGGGCCCGACGAGTTGGCGATAGCTTGTGGCGTCAGCAACAGCAGGGCCAGTGGCATCAAGTTTGCCCTTGGCATCGATGGGTGTGGCCGCTGCCTTGCAGGAAGCCATGCCAGCGTGCTCCAGAACGTCGTTGGCGTAGCGTGCTTGAGAGAGATAGAATCCTTCCTTGGACCGTCGTACGTCGATGCCGAGGAAGAAGCGCAGATCGCCCATGTCCTTGACGGCGAACTCGGCGCACGGCTTGTTGACGATGTTCTGGATGAGGGCCGCAGAGGAACCGGTGATGACGATGTCGTCGACGTACAGGAGGAGGTAGACGAGGTCGTGGCCGCGCCGCAGCGTGAACAACGACGAGTCGGAGCGAGTCGCAGTGAAGCCGAGAGTCCGGATGAATGCGGTGAACCGCTCAAACCAGGCTCGGGGTGCTTGACGAAGGCCGTAGAGAGACCTGTCCAAGAGACAAACTGCATCGGGCCGGTCAGGATCGACAAATCCCGTCGACTGCTAACAAAACACCTGCTCCTTCAGATGGCCGTGGAGGAAGGCATTGGACACGTCGAGTTGTGTCGTTGGCCAGTTCCTAGAGGCCGCGATGGCGAGCACTGTGCGAATTGTCGCCGGCTTGACGACGGGAGTGAAGGTCTCGCCGAAGTCGACGCCCGCACGCTGGGTGAAGCCACGGACCACCCACCGGGCCTTATAGCGCTCAAGAGTGCCGGCCGGGTTGAGTTTATGCCGGAAGACCCATTTGCCAGTCACGATGTGTGCGCCGAGGGGTCGATCGACCAGACGCCAAGTCCGGTTTTTCTGAAGAGCCTCAAACTCAGCGGCCATGGCTGAATGCCAGTTCGGGTCTTTCAGAGCGCCATGAACGGACTTGGGGATCGGTGATGGAGCGCTGGAAGGCGTGGGAGCCGTGAGGTTCATAGCATAGCGAGGATTGGGTTTGAATGTGCCGACTCGGGATCGAGTAACCATGTGATGGCCCTGCCCGGCAATGGGCGCTTGGGTATGTGGGGCAGGTGGAGTTGGCGAGGAGGATGGAGCAGTGGCCGGTGGTGCTGATCCGATTTCGGCGCTAGGTGGGGCAGAGGGAGCGGGCGCAGGTGATGGAGCAGCTGCATGCGAACTGGATGCGGGTGGTGGGGAAGGATGCAGCGCTAACTGCCGAGCTGCGTGATCTGGATGTGGAGGCAGGAGTTGCTGAATGAAAACAGGCGAGGAGTCGAAGTCCGGTACTGTAGCCGGTCTCGCTGGTGCCGGTTTTGCCTGAAACTCGTCAGAGAGAAATGGAAAGACAGCTTTGTTGAAGACAACATGTCTGGAGGTGATGACACGCTGGCTATGGAGATCGAGGCAGCGGTAACCTCGATGATCGGCTGGGTACCCGAGGAGAGCACAGGGGGTAGAACGAGGGCTGAGCTTGTGAGATGTAGTGGCTGTTTGATTAGGATAGCACAGGCAGCCAAATACTCGAAGATGACTGAAATCTGGTTCAGTGCCGAGCAAACGCTGATGAGGTGTGATTGAACCACTGGACTGACATGGCCTGCGATTAATAAGATGAGTGGCAGTGTGTAGAGCTTCCACCCAGTAGGTTCCGGGCATGCCAGCATGAATAAGAAGACTGCGGACGCAGTCGTTGATGGTTCGAATGATCCGCTCGGCCTTTCCGTTTTGCGAGGAGGTGTACGGACAAGAGAGGCGAAACATGGTGCCGTGGGCAGCAAGATGGGTGCGCATGGCCAAGTTATCGAATTCACGGCCATTGTCAGTTTGGAGGGCGAGCAGTGGCATCTGAAACTGAGTGCGCACATATGCGTGGAAGGCAACAATGCAGGAGTAAACCTCAGATTTCGCACGCAATGGGAAAGTCCACACATAGTGGGAATAATCATCGATTAAAACCAAATAGTATTTGAATCCAGAAAAACTTGACAATGGAGATGTCCATACATCAGCATGTATTATTTGGAAAGGAACATAAGAAACTGAATTCGAATTGGAAAATGGCAGCCGGACATGCTTTCCTAGCTGACATGCTTCACAAGTGGTATGCTGGGACTTGCTGAACTGAAGATCAAGACTGGCCAATGTCTTGTGGAAGCTGCGACGCCCGGGATGACCTAAGCGCTGGTGCCACAGATCCATGGTGGGTGCAGTGGTCACAAGAGCTTGAGGTTGAGCCGGCGTCAAGGGGTAAAGCTCGCCAGTGCTGTTACATCGGAGAATCTCCGCCCGCGTGAGGAGATCCTTAACAGAGAAACCAAGGGGATCAAACTCGACAGAAACATTATTATCGCGAGTAAGAGAGCGGACGGAGATCAAATTTTTAACAAGCGATGGTGAAATCAGAATGTTGTTGAGGTGGAGTGGAGAGGTTGCGGTGGAGATGTGGGCACGGCCACGCTGAGTGACCGGGAGTGATGCACCGTTGCCGACAGTGATGGGTATAGGGGAATAGACTGGTGTAATGGAGGAGAGATTACCGGTGCTGGAAGACATGTGAGACGAGGCTCCCATGTCAAAGTACCACTCCGCGCTCTGGGGCTGCTGAGCGCCAGAGTTCACCAGGGCCGAGAGCATGGCCTGGTGGTTCCATACGTCGTGTGGTGTAGAGCTGGACGCGGCGCCGATGTGATGACTGGAGCCGGGCGGTGGAGCAGCGAAGTACGCCTGATTGGCCTGGATGCCAGGCCGGGGACCGAGAACGCCGGAGGCCGGGGGACGGAACGACATTTGCCTTGCCTGTACCATACCGGTCCACGGGTTCACCCCGGTCTGCCAGGCCGGAGGACGGGGTCCGCCGTAGTTGTTCCCGCCGCGACCACGGCCGCGCTTCTTGCCACCACGATTGTTGTCGTTGCGTGGCGGTGCGCCGGAGCCGTTGGGGGCAGTCCACGAACCAGAGTTGGATCCGGAATTGCCGAACCCGCCGTCGCCCGCGCCTGGTGCTGGTGGACGAGGAGCAGTGCCGTGGCCGTCGCCGGTGCCGGATCCGCCCGATCCGGAGCCGCTGGATGTCAGGAGGGCATGTTGCGCGTCGGTCTTGGCATGTTCGGCGTCGTACTTTTCCTCCAGCAGGAGATATGAGCGCGCAGAAAGGAAGGTGTGTGGAGGCTGCCTGGAGGTTATCGCCGGCACAGCATGGCGATATTTGGAGGAGAGGCCACGAAGCATATTGAGTACCTGAGAGGTTTCACGAACGGGCTGACCGACGTCGCGCAAGGCGTCAGCGAGGCGCTTGAGTTTGCCGGTGTAGGTGGCGATATCCATGTCACCCTGGACAAGGGATCGGAACTCCGCCTCGAGGTACACGGCGCGATGGAGCTCGTTGTCGTGGAACTGCTCGCCGATCGCACGCCAAATGGCATATGCCATCGGCGTCGGCTGGCGCACAATAGCGCGGACGTCTTTGGAGATTGAATTATAGAGCCAGCCAAGGATACACTGATCAATCATGACCCAATGGGCATCACGGCGATTAGCAGATGTAGGGGCGACGGTGAGGTGGGAGGTAAGGCCAAATTTGCCGACGACGGCATCGAAGAAGCACCGTCATTCGGCGTAGTTGGACTCTTGGATATCAAGTTCGACTGGGACGTGGTGGCGGATATTGACAGATTGAATGATGGTGGAAGGGGGTGGGGGAAGAACGACGTCTTCGGTGAAGGAGGCGCCGCCATCAACAGAGGAAGAGGAGGAGACGTCATCCTCAACATCACCCTCGAACAGGGGGTTGAGATCCATGGCGGCGATGGTTGGGGGTGAGATCGCCGGCGTGGATGAGGGAAGGAGAAGGACCTAGACTGCTGATACCATGTAGAGAACAAGAGTAGGAGCCAACAAGAATGATTCATTGACCGGTGCGGCTCATATACGAGTTTACAGAATGAAGGAACGGCTAACCACGCAGGGCGCCGGGACCTTCGGATCGTGGTGACCGTGGTCACCGTATACATGCAGATCGTGTGCCAGTATATCTATACAGTCTTCAACAGATGTACCCAAATTATATCTTGGTCCTTGAAGTCGAAGATATGAATTTCCCTGACCCGAGGAAGGTTACAGCATCTCCAAGAGTATCCAAAAATTTATTCATAAAATCATTAAGTTTTTCAAGTCGCTAAAAAGTATTGGAGCACCAAAGAAGGGTTTCTCCAACAATTTATAAAAAATCACTTCTAAAAATATCAAAAACTTGTCCCACACAAAACTTTCTTGATGACAGCAAGTTTTCTTTTGCAGGAGATAGTGCTCTCCGCCTACGTCGCCTCTCTCCCGAACGCGGCCATGGCCTCACTGCCGCCGTCGTCCAATCTCGCCTCTCCTCCTCTAAACCCACCCCACAACAGCACACAAACTTCGGAAGTCCACTCTCCATACCATACACGACGAACCAGGCGGCGACGTTGCTAGATCTCCATCACAAGAGCGTCTCCAACATGGCCCCTACCTAAGCCCCCATAGCTAAATATGGAGGCTCAGGCAAAAAAAATTGCTCCAGCAGGCCCCTAGCTACTAGGGCTCCGAATTTTGGGTGGACACCCAAATCCACCCTCCAACCCCATTCCTGGGGCTCCCCCTGGGCCCCCATCCGAAGCGCACTAGCCTGCTCCCTCCATGCGGGCGCTACTCTGCCCCTCCTTCCACGGGGGTGCTGCTCCTCCCCACCCTCCGCGCGGCTCCTCCCCTCCCTCCGATGACTCCCCTCCATCTGAGTCCTCTTCCTCGCAACGGCCGACCTCATCCGCGGGGCCTCCTACAAGAACACCCAGCGATAGCAAGGCCACACGCCCATTGAAAACTCTAGTTTGGTTTTGGTGAATTGATGAAACCATAAGTGCTAACCCTTTTGCTCTATGTGTTCATGAGATAGGGTAGCACATTCCAAGTGATGGAGCAAGTAATGTTGATCATGTTGGTGGTGATGGCCATGGTGATCAAGTGCTCGGGCTTGGAAAAGAAGAAAGAGAAAAACAAAAAGCTCAAGGCAAATGTGATATTCTAAGGAGCTTTTGTGTTTTGGTGATCGATACACTTAGCGAGTATGATCACATTTATGATAGATAGCTATACTATTAAGAGGGGGTGAAACTCGTATCGAAATACGGTTATCAAAGTACCACTAGATGTTCTAACTCATTGCATATGTATTTAGATTCTAGTGAGTGCTAACACCCTTGAAAATATTTGTGAAAATATGCTAACACACGTGCACAAGGTGATACACTTGGTGGTTGGCACATTTGAGCAATGGTGGTGAAGTTTGGGGTCAAAAGGAGAAGTCTCGAAGTGACCGGACTCTGCCTTGGGCAGTGATCGGACCCTGGCCCCGCGTTCGGTCTGTGGCGTGCAGTGAAGGTCGCCCTCGGTTCTATGACCGGACGTAGAGGAGAAAGAGGGACCGGACGCGTAGGGCTGGCGCGTGAGCGTGTGAAGAGCGGACGCTGGGGAGCGTCCGGTCGCTGCCGAACGGACACATCCGATCGTGTTTTCGAGCACTCTGGGAGCTCTCTGAAAACGATCTGACGCAGCTCGGGCACGACGTCAGGAGAAGGGACTGGCACGCCCGGTCGCTAACTGTTGGTGCACGGCGTGTGAGGACCTGACGCGGGAGCGGTGCGTCCGGTCATCCTTCACTGCGTCCGGTGTGAACTTAACCACGAGGACGCTGTGTTTCGACCGTTGGGATCGCGCGGTGGAAAATCAAACGTGAGGACACGTGGCGTGAATCAATGGACCGGACGCTGGGCATCGATGCCTCCACACTGTCTTTGGCATTGAGGGCTAGGAACCGGAACAGCAGGGGCGTCCTGTGCCGCCCACAGAAGCAGAAGACAAACAAGGCCAAGCTGTACAGGCCGCGCTTCCATACTCCTTGGCCAGATATATAACTAGAAAGTAGAAACCATGATATTGCAACGGTCAGCTAAATCGGTGAAGGGTGAGCTATAAAGTTCTGTTCTGTGCACTTTTAAAATTCCCAACCCGTGCGCTGTGGAAAGAACCAAAATATAACTGAAGTGTTCTTTTGTGTTAATGATGTACCCAAATAATATCTTGACTCTTGAAGTCGAAGATATGAATTCCTCTGATCCGAGGAAGGTTAGGATGTTAGGTAAACACAAGAGAGTCACGTCAAATCTGCTGTGTATATAAGCTGATTCTCCCCTTAAGATCTTACTCTCTCTAGCGACAAAAGAATACAACTATGAGATTTGTACAAGTCAAACTAGCTTAACTTTGAAGTTTATAGTGAATAGTAATAACATTTATGTCTCCAACTAGGTTTACTATATATATTTCATAATTAATTTAATGATATTTAACTTTGATCAAACTTCAAATCCTTTGACTCCTCAGAAAACGAGAATTGCATCTTTTGTGAATGAGGGGAGTATAACATATCCTACACATATCGTTCAGGACTTTCTGGCGAACGAGGGACTCCCTCAAGCGAATGCCTACAGAAAATCTGAAACAATCTTGTTTAAAGCTGATTTTTTTCAAACAGTGTCTTTGCTAGGGGGGGTAAGTTACGTCTGAAGACAGCATAGACAGTGCAAGGCTGCTAGGAACATATGAGTATTCGTCTCTTGCGTAGTGTTGACATCCAACCAAACAATGAAACATCTCAAAAAATGAAGCATGAACACCTTCAATCATGCAGATAATAAAAGAAGCTATTATAGGGAATAGGGATGATAAACAAAAGTGGGGATTTCAGATTTCCTCGAATAGAAGGCATACCTTTGGATATTTAGTTGAGAGCTATGGCCTGCCCCTGGACGCCTGTAGCACTCTGACCTATCACCTATGGAGAATGCTTCAGTTATTTGTTCTGGTAACAAGCGAACAGCCCCCTGTGGGTGGCCCTATCTGTGTGTTGGAGTATATAAGAAGTTAAGAACACATCTTGCGTAATGTAACCTAGAGTCGTAGGGAACGAGTCTAGACACAATAGAGATGAGAGACTGAGTCTTACTAGAAAATCTTGAAACTTTGTGTTTTGCTAACAGCCACAGCAACCATTGGGAGAGAACAAATCAGCAGACAATGACATCGTTTACTTTCAAATGAATCCTGTGGTGGAAACAAAGGTTGGGAAGGACAGCAAATAATGCAACAACTTCGGCTCTCATTTTGTGTTGACCTTAAAAACAAAGCCAATGTTTTATCCTTTTCTTTTCTTTGTGTATATATTGGAGTAGTAGTTGTGCATGGTTCTTGAACATTGAGGTCCTGCCCACCAGGTGTTGATGCAAAATCCAGTAAGGTTAGGTACTAGGCTCCTCTTTAGAACATGTAATTTCGAATCAAATTTTGCAAGAGTTATAAGAAAGAACTGACGCTTCAAAGGAGCTTAACATATCACATACCTTTTGCCGGACTCTTGCTTCAGCTAGATAATCCATTTTCCTGGTTAGTTTGTGAAAAAAAAATCTTATCATAGTTTACTTGAAGTTGCAGGTTTAAAACTACAATTGACGTTGGAATATTCTCCTACCCGAGGGTGACGCACTAACGGTGACAGCGCTTGAACATGGAAACGGTCGCCAGTCGCCATACAAAGGCACTGTTGCTGTGTGTGGTTATTGGTTAAGGATGCAATTCTATGTTTAAATGAAGTCAAAATAGATTTCGAGGTCTCCGCCCCAAGCTACGCGGTGTCCGCTCGGCAGTCGCCATTACCGCTTGATGCCAAACAGCCGAGTCAGTCAACTGCGTGTCCGCATGCGTGAGTTGGTATCGCAGTTTTCTTTTCCGCCCCACATGGTGTTCGTTGATCAAATACATATGCTTCCAGCGCCGATCTCACTCACATGTAAGTTCGTTGATGAAAAGGGCTACAGAAAGTTAGGCGTTGGCGCAACTAGTCTGCAAGGCTGAATCGGTAAAGAATAAGGGGGCGTTCGGTTAGCCTGTTCCCAGCCTGAAACGGCCGGTTAGCCTGTTCCCAGCCTGAAACGGCCCTGAATCATTCTCACGCTATGTAAATTAACTAAGGAACTGTGTGGCTGAAAATTATTCTCAAGTAACCGAACGAAGCCTAAGGAAGTCCGATTCACACCATCAAGTCCCAAGTAGTATTAGCTGAATTTGAAAGGCCATCAAACTTTAATATCGAACAAAATACACACTTTAACTTTTAAAAACAGACAAAATATCGACATTTGACTATTTCAAAATAATTTCTCGGTGATTTTGCTGACATGACAGCAAAGCCCATTATCATTTGGTCTCTATCTGTCTTGTATAAAAATAGAGTTAAATGTATTAGCAGGTTCTAAACTTGTGAAGAGGTATCACTTAAAGCCCCGTTCGCTTGGAGGAATTTGGATGAATCTGGAGAAATCTGGATGAATCTGTGAGAGAAACCATCCATAAACAGTAAAAACCATCCGCAAACAGTGCTCCGTCCAAACCAATAAACTTTGAAAACACATTTCTGAATCCTAAACTGAATGGTACACCATAATGGTGGGTATGATCCATAAATAGATTTGGGGTGTACCATTTAATAAGTTTAGAGACGTATTGGCCATCACTTAACAAATTTAGGAACCTAGAAATATGTTTTCAAAGTTTGTGAACCTAAATGACATCCTTGATAAGTTCAAGAGTCAGTCATGCATCTAACTCTAATAAAGTCATAACTTTTTCATTGAGCTCGATACTATCTACAACTTTTTAATTGATAATTTTTTTATTTAACATATTCTAGAGGATCAAATATTCATTTTAAACTACTAGATTTTAAAATCCAAATTTCTAACTTCCAAATGACCTCAGGTACTTTAAAATTCTAAATAATCTTAAATAAAAAAGTTGTCACGTATAAAGTTACGGATCATGTTGTCATCTACAACTTTTAGATCGTTTAGAAGTTTAAAATATCCGATGTCATTTAGAAAAATTCAAAAAAAATGGTAATATAAAATGAATATTTAAGCATCTAAGATCTATTAAATAAAAAGTTATCAACTACAAAGTTATAGATTGTGTAGAGCTCTATAACTTTGATATAAAATCTGTATTCATATGATTTCATATGGAAAAGTTATGCTTTTTTATATAAGATATATATAAAGAGACCAAAATGACTGGTGAGTTTCAATGCCACGTCAGCAAAACACCCTTGAAACCACTCTAAATGGATCAAGGGAGGTATTTTATCTAATTTTAAAAGCTAAAGTGTGAATTTTGTTCAGTATTAAAGTTTGAGAAGATCTTTCAAATTCAGCTACTACTTTACGGAGTGAATCTGACTTTACTCATTGACAAATCACGCACTCTGGCAGAACAAGCACGCGCATCACACTGAGGCCACATTCCACAAGCTTGAACTTGTGATGGGCCTTTACCGAATCGGACGACTATGTTATCTAACGGAAAAGGTTAATTTACTTTCCTCAACTACTGTGGTCGTCCGATTTTTCCCAACTTTTAAAACTATTTATTTTTACACCTGAAGTGGTTATTGGTGGGACGGGGTTCCTGATCTTCCGTTAGTTGGAGATAACTATCGATTTGTTTAGAGAGCGACACATCGATCCGACTTTACATCATAAGACCCAAACCCTGCCACCTTAGCACCACGTCTCCTCTAGTTATCAACTGTGTCACAATCCGGTTGACCTCGCCGACAAGGCTAACTCTAGTTGAAACACAATTCAAGTGAAGTGACAATTGCACATATACGATTAAGATCTTGAATGTGGGGTTTCACAAGTCGATGACGGTAACTGTGTGGCAGATCAGCCTAAAATAACTCACTTCCAGAGGTGCTTGTCTTCCAATAGACACGAAACACTCTAAGAGTGAGCTAATTTAAACAATTCTGTCGAGCACAACCCATGGAAGAATTCGAAAATCCACATTTTGCAACAGGGTCATAAATGGAAGAATAAAGCTTATAATATTTTAGCCATTTCTTACATCACTTTCCGTGCAACATCAGAGTATAATATTTATTGTTTATAACAGCGGAATATAACCATATTATCAGAGTTTCAGCGGAAATAAAATCATTTAATGACAAGTCAAACATTAACATGATGGTCCGTTATGTACATCATAACAGGTTATAAGTTTTTCCCTTGTAAAATATTTTGGGTGGCAACTTCAAATAAACACTATGTCCGCAATGTTAAGGAAATCCTCGCTGAGCCCGCCACGAGGTTTCCGCACACAAGTGTCAGCTCTAGCATCCACCTGTCACCTGCAATAGGGTAGAACAAACCCTGAGTACTCAATTGTACTCCGTAAGACTTACACGTCAGGAGAAAAGAAAAGACTCCAAGGATATGCAAGGCTATCTGGCTTGTGGATTTATTGTATCTGCAGGAGCATTACTAAACGTGCATCCTTATATTCAATTTTATTAGCAGCCATCATTAGTTCATTAACTAACAATTCTATGATGCTATTTTCAAGCAGGTGGTAAGCAATCAGAACTATTTTATCATCTTTCATATTCCAGTTCTTATTACGGTGCTAGATCGTAGACAAGTCGTACCGTATTATACGGTGATTCGCAAACCAATGTATCCCAACTGGGTACCCTAAAACACACGCCCTGCTTATACCCCAGGCACAAGCAAGACGAACCCACCACTCTCCTGTCAAGGGGTCTAGGTCTTCGTCCAAACTTGGACTCCAAGCCCCCACACCTGAGTCCCGAACTCAGTGTGGTGCTTAGACCTCCACCATCCCCACCTCCAATCAGTCGGTCCGGAAAGAGCCGGAACCCACGACAAGAGAGCAACGAGCCTTCCCGCTCCCATAAGCAAGTATGTGCTCAGGATAATAAGTCTGTGACCTGACTAGAATCCAATGCTACGGCCGGTCCTTAATCGATACAAGCGGAACAAATGCAACCCGAGCCTCGCTCGAATGCCTAACCAAGTCCAGATCCAAAGTATCATTTCACCCGGTCTCCAATTATCATTCATATATATTTCATGTGATAGTAATATAATGACAACAGTAATATATTTCCCATCTCTCGTGAGTGACAGGCAATCACTCGACTTCTACCGGAGTCACGTAGCATAGCAATCTACACGATCCTGTTATACTAGTAGAACTCATAGGATAAGGATATATATATATATATGTGTGTGTGTATATATATATATAGGGAGAGGCTATTCAGTAGCCGGCTACAGAATAAGTTATTCTGTAGCCACCTCCATTTACCATAATTTTATATACTAATTTACCGTAATGTCAATACATATTTACGATAGTTGGGTTACTATAACACACGGAGATATTTACCATAACGTCATATTAAACCACTTAGTAAGGAGTTACTATAATCTCATAAATTAACATAGTAATTATCGTAACTCAAAGTGGCTACAGAATAAGTTATTCTGTAGCCAGCTACAGGATAGTAGTTCTATATATATATATATGTATATATATATATATATATATATGCAAGTGGTTTTTATTCAACTCCTTAAAACTTAATGCACAAGCATAAGATAAAGTGCAGAATAATAGGGGTTATGTACCGAGGCTTACATGGGTAAGATATAACCAAGAGTTAGCATTCCATCATGGTGACATGATCATCAAGGCACCATCTTTTCCGACAGTCGACTCCATGATCCATCGTTGTTCCTATTATGATATACGTGGATGCAACGCAGAGACAATTAATCAACGATAACTGCAACTCTTAAATACGATTTCGCTCCGCAAGCTAACGAGCTAGCTTTAATGACTAACGTACTAGTCTACATATCCACGTTGTCGAAGAAGGCGTTGTTTCCCGAAAAATGTTCTAGTTTTAAAATCCCAAGGTGTTTCGGCATTTTATTGATTAAACATATATTTTTGAACTAGGGCTCATTTAACTGCCTTAGCAAACTAATTATTATGGAGCTACAAAAATTACAGTGAGCACCTAATAATATTAGAAATCTACTGTAAAAATTTTAGGACCAGTACTACTATCAAATCATCACCATAATTCCTACAAGTTCATATTTTACCAATTTTAAGTGCTTCAAATTAATTAGTCTACTCTTGAAAATTCATCACCATAACGGAGCTTGGATGCGGCTCGGGCGGGTAGCTCAACTAAACAACTCTATGGCGAAACTACAAGTGCGACGAATCGAGCTCTAATGAACCGAGGCGCATGAATTTTGAATACTTTGCAGGAGGAGATGATGGCGGTGATGGCTTACGACAAGTCCCGTCGACGCGGAGGTCTCAATAAATGGGCACTCAAGGAGGGCAGAGCGTGGGCAGGGAAACGTGTTTAATGCTCGGGTTAAACCATTGGGGTACCTGTGCGGCCATGCGTACGCTGCAGCGCGACATCGCGATGCGGCAGGAGGCAGCACGAGTAGGAGCGGGGTAGGTGAGGTAAGCGGCTGCGAACGCGCGCTACAGGGCGAGGCAAGGTGATAGAGAAGGCAGAGTGCAGTCCTGTGCATGACTTGGCAGTACGTGCACATGCGCGCGGAGCAGTGGCAGCCAAGCCTGTCCTGGCGCACAGCCGCCGGCCATGCGCTAGCTGCCGACGTGATCCATGTGCTGCAGTGCCATAAATGACAAGGCAACGGCTACACGTCCTCGTGCGCGCAGCATCAAAGCAGGCCAACGACGCAGCGCGGTGTAGCGGCAGGCGCGCAGCGTGGCGATGCGACGGTAGCGGCAGCGGCGTCGACGCAGCGTGGGCGCGGAGGCAGCGGCAGCACCAGCAACACGGCCCCAAGGCTGTGGCACGGCAGCATAGCGATGCGCGCGGCGAACAGCGCAGGCTACGGCGAAGGGAGGGAGGGAGAGAGAGAGAGACCAGCGTAGCAGCGCTGAAGTGGCGACAACGGCGGCGGCGGTCAGCCGAGCCGGAGCCGGCCAACGCCACGGCGCAGGCGACCAGGCCGGCCAAGCACGACAGCGCGCGTGCGCACGCAGAGCACGCCAACGCCGCGACGGAGCGCCCCCACGGCCTGGTGACCGCGCGCAGCCCAGAGGGCTAGCCCGAGAATGTGTTGTACATGGAGTTTAAAGCAGCGACTACCACTAAACCATTGCCTCTAAACCAAAACCGACTTCACCACGATCAAACTGATACATGAGGCTGCTCAGCCGAGCTAAAACACCGCATCACCCTCTAGCCTAATCTCTCTAAATAAATTACTAAACTTGGTAATGTCCAGCTGTACACAAGCTTGAAATTTTCTAAATTTTTTGAGTTGAACTCTATTTCAAATTGCATTTCTAAGCTACTGAAAATATTACTAAGCAATATTATTTTTCAACAATAAGTATTTCATTGTCATCTGCAAAGTTCGCACTTCCAATTTTATTTAAGTATCACACATATGTTCTATAGTATTTTTACTTAATAAAAATTGGTTTTAAACCCTACTTGATATACATGAGTTATTGCATCAACATTGATTTAACATTTTTATTGATTATTTTAGGCTACAAGAAATTTATCAACACCTTCTATCGTATGCATTATTACATAAACACGATGCTCATGATATGATTTAGTAGTTGGTTTAGGGCGTAACACCGAGGGTGTTACAGACTGTTCAATGACAAATTGCTCTAAAGCAAAACTCAAACGCTAACGTGGACGACGGCTACTAAATATATAGTCTAAGGGACGTACAAGGACCTCTATTCATGTCCCTAAGGAGTCCCAACACATTTATAAAAGCCCAAATGGTCCAAAAGATTGTGACACGGCATCTAGACATTATTTTGATGATTCATGTTCACTCCGATGGAATTTTGACATGAGATTAGTGTCATTGGTTAGTTATGAAATTATCTTTCCATCTATAGGTGGATCATCGAAAACGGAGTCTATGCGACCTAAACATCCGTTTTACTACGAGCTGCTCCTGCAGTCCGAGATGGATTGGGTCTCCAACTTGGCTTGGATGCCCTTGCTGACCTTCTAAGGAGGTGGCCAAGGAGGAGGCTTCCTTTTTTCATTCTTGGGTTGTTCTCCATGTGTTTCGGGCGTGCTCCCACTTGGGCTAGGGTCCCAAGGGTGAATAACAAGCCCACGACGTCATCGTAATACCGGGCAGAAACTACAATAATTTGTCGTGATGATTTGATGACCTTTATGACATGATGTTGATGTGGGAGTATATCCATTTGAAAGATTATCAAACAAGCTTTCCATCAAGCTAGTGCTCATTGACCTCAATCGCACTATAGATGAATGAACTATGACCTTTCCATGAAGCACTGTTGGCCTACTGACGAACCGAATGTTGGGCTTAGATTTTTTTAGATTACGGAATAAAATATCCCAGCCTTCACATTCACCGGCGAATGCTTATAGCTTAAACATACAAGAATGGGACTCCGCCCAGATTTCCTCTAGGTAGACAGATCTGACAATAGCCTGCGACCTTACAACAGAAGACAACAAAACAAATAGTCCACTGATCGCAAAGCACAAAAAACTAAACTCCCAGCTTCAAAAGAAGGTGAAACAAGAGGACTTTACACTCCTATCCTCTTCAGTTTCTTCCATTCACTGCAACCAAAGAGCTGTAGCGCCACACCTTCTAAACGTCTGCATGTTTCTTTCATCATTGCTTAGATGAGTTTGCATTCCAAGATCGGTCTTGTGCATGTTGTACCATATCCCATCTGTTGTGGAGGCCATATAAAGTGTCTTTCCCAAGTTGACATCATCATCATCATTGTTCCTAAGTATATCGAAAGCAACAACATTAGGTAGCGACAAATTCTTATTGGTCATTGTGCAAACAGAGGTACGAGCTCGCCTTTTCTTTAACTTCATGGGTGTTCGCATAGATGTTATGTCCTCATTATCCTCCCCTTCTTGACAACAAACCGTCCTCGGTTTGAGATTAGTTGAAGGACAAGTTGTAGGTAGTAGCCAATATTACCCCTCTTCTTGTGACTTATGTTGTTTGTTTGAAACAAAACTAGAGAAATTCGACATGACAAGATTTAGCTATTTTAGTCCTCTAATTCATATTTTTGCACAATAAAATGAGATTTCAAATCTGGACAAAAGTAAACACGATGCACCATATATTTTTGCACAATAAAATGAGATTTCAGATTTGAACAAAAAAATAAACACCATGCAACGTATACTTTCCTTTACGGTTATACTCACCAATAAAGTGATGTAAATCTTTTCAACCTTTCGACCGGTTGGCTGAACTCAGCAGCAGAGCAACCAGTCGAACGGTTGCTGCTGGAAGACCGCAGTGTGGCACCGGCACTGTCAGGATGTAAATGGTATTGATATTTTCTAACCATCCGGTCGATCAAACGGGATCGAATAGTGACTCCGCTGGATATTTTCTCGGGCATTTGTTGGAAGTAGCCACAGCTGACCGTCCGACTGGTTGCTCTGCTGCTGAGTTGAGTCTCCAGACAGTGACGAGCAGGTCCAGAACTTCCGCCTTTCCAACGCCATGAAAGCCGTCGTCGCCCCGCCCAATGAGCCTGCCGCGCCCGCAGTGGTCGACCCCATCCGGCCGGCCGTCACTCTCCGTACTCCCGCAGCCGAACGGCCTTATCCTCCTCCCAAGAGCCAAGCCAACAAGACCAAAGCAATGTGTGCAAGAATCTATAACTCCCTTGCCAACTTCGAGGCGGACGGAGTTCGTTTACTCCACTCCCATTCCTTTATTGGACAGAGACAGAGAGAAGAAGGCCGAGATTCTTCTGCGTACGTACATGGATCCTTTGCCCGTACGTACTTCATTCCTCCCCGACCCGAGCAGATAAAAATTAGCTAGAGAAAGAGCTGCGTGCGCGGAGGACAAAAGGACGCGATCGCGTACCGTTACGCCGCCATTACCATCTCCATACGCTCAAGTACGCGCTGCCAATGCCTTTTCTGAACAGCTCCGTCCATAGTCGTCCCTTCTTGGCCCTTGGCCCTTGCCAATGTGGTCAACACATGCCGGCCGGCGGCCGCTAATTTAATTTCGCGTCATGCATGCTGCTGACCCCAATGGTTTTGTTCCGGTACACTTCTCCATCAACATAAGTGCAGCTTCATTGCAGCATGACAATATTGCCCTTGTAATTACATGTGTCCCATTTGCAAGCTATAGTTTTTTTTTCCTCGTGTCTTCGGGCTGGTGCTGAACGTGTGGTTTCTCTCTTCTTCAACATGACCAATGAACAGAACAGAGATAGCTAGTACCCTCGAAATGACGTCCTGCAAGAAGAGCTGCCCACACAACAATGCGTGTGACGAGAGGAATCCCCATGGTCGTTGAGAACCAGCAGCAAGTTGCATGGCTGCAAGCCTGCAATCTAACGACGCTCTGTTTTTCAAGCTGTTATCCAAACCTCTCCTCTCCTCTCAAACATGCATCACTCAAGTGTCCTTACCAGCTCACCCCTAACGACCTGCATATACGTACGCACATATAGCACAAACCTTGAGGCCAAACCGTCAGCATTTAACAATCCACGCAAACTAGGCATACGCCCTGTTGTCTGCTGTAGTGCTGTGTATATATACTATGCCCAACCAAACATTGCCACGTATACACACTTGGATGCATGTTCACAAGCAGCATGAAGGCAGGATCCTAGGGGAGATTCCTCAACCTCAAGGCCTTCCTCCATGCGTGGAAGAAGCTCGCCGCCGTTGAGACGGCGACGGCGGCCGGCGCTGCTGGGTGGGCTCAGCTCGACGGCGGCGGCGAGGCCGCCATCCCCAGGGACGTGCCCAAGGGCCACACGGTGGTGTACGTCGGGGAGGAGCTGAGGCGGTACGTGGTGAGGGTGTCCTCCCTCGACCACCCGCTGTTCCGCGAGCTGCTCGACCGGGCGCGGGACGAGTACGGCTTCGCCGCCGCCGACACGAGGCTCTGCATCCCCTCCGACGAGGAGATGTTCCTCGCCGTCCTTTGCCATGTCGACGCCAGCGAGAGTGGAGCCTGGCACTGTGCAGCTGACCGCGGTACCGGCCCGGCCGCCCTCGTCGTTGAATTTGACTGGCTGGTGGCTGCCCTGTTCCTGTAATTCTGTTCGAGATGTTCAAAAGTTGAGCATGTTTACATGCTGTCCTGTTGATAGGGTGTAGGCTCTAGAGGAAGCTAACAGATAGCTCCAGTGGTCCATAACCATATTGTGGCCCGACTTCTCAATGCAAGGATGCACCGCAAGGTGCTTTGAATTGCTTTTGCTGCAACTGCAACTGCAACCAGGAGATGCATGGACGTATTCGAGTGCCAGGGCAGGGGTATACTGCCATTTTTGGCCCATAGTTATTCGAGTATTTTCAGGGCTGAACTTACCACCAGCAGTTTTCCTTGCAAGAGTTTTTTTTTACTACATTCCTTGCAAGAGTTGACTGACGCACGTACATGTGAAGTGACATGACACGCTTTACACGCATGAACATTTGACCTGTACGGTGAGACTAGAATGTGCCGCAGACAGATCAAGACGAATCTGCTGAGTGCTGACATGATGAATTATACAGATCAGATGCCATACGACTGTGGCCTATGGACTATGGTTATTCCTCTCTCAGTTCTGAAATGGCTCTAGTTGAAGTCAGGCTTCTCAGGGTAAGTGCAGCCAGAACGTTGGATGATAACATTGGCGGCGTAACAGGCAGCTCTGACACACTCATCGATGCTCTTCTCTTGAACCAACTGAGATAGGAAGCCTCCAACGAAGGCATCACCTGCCAGATAATGCTCAAGTTTGAGGAACAAATACTTATGCGGAACATAAACATGAAAAACATGTGCATCATATTCTTCTATTGGTATACCAAGTAGATTTTTTGTTTGAGGGGCACATATTTAATGAGTTTATTATGGTAGACTAGAGGATGACACAAGGTAAAGAAAGGTCCAATGTACAATGTGATATTACTACTGGAAACTATCGAGTTTCAAGTACCTGCACCATTGGTGTCAACAAGCTTCTCCTTGGGCAAGAGGATCACAGGGAAAGTCTTCACCTGAAAGCATAGTATTTAAGATTAACAGGAACCAGGATAAACATTTGTCTCAAGTAGCCAAGGTCCAATAAACAAAAAATGATGTGAATGTTAACTTTATAAAGACTCATAGTTGCCGCAAATAATCCACATCGATATTTTTTTTAACAGAATGCAAATGTCACAACAGTCAGTGTGAAAATGCAGGACACTGTAAGCAGGAGATTTACCTTTCCATCATCAGCGACAACTACTGGATCACGACCTTGAGTGATCACAGTAATCCTCTTGTGTGTTCCTGAAGCCTTCGGTAATTGTGAGATCTTCAAAGCAATCTCCTCAACATTCTCAGTCTGTTATTTTCATCGGGAACCTTTTAGAAACTTTATTAACCTATTGAAAATAACGAGGGACATAAGAGTAGTTACCTCCCAACCACGAACTTTAGCAAAGGTCCTCGCCTCAGTTTCATTTCCAAAGATGTAGTCCACGTACCTATGTTTGGCAACATAATAAGGTTTTACATAGTACAGAAAAATTGGAAAACCCAACATGGACCACGGTTGAAACAAGCTTTGCACCACAAACTGAACATGTTCAAATAAAGGTCAGAAAATAAAGCATCATTACACATCAAAGTCACCACTACAGTCTGCTCGGTTGTAAACGAACTTCTTTATCCTATTAATACAATGATATCTACGTAATCGAGAAAAGAAAAGCTACACATCCAGATCCAGTACTTACGGAAGAGCTTTCTCCTGGGCATCACGGTAAAATTCGCAGATAAAGGGAGCAGAAAGGTTCATCATAAACACCTACAAATATTGCAACCAATGAAAATCAGACAACACTAGCAAGATGGTCTTCTTTTACTAGCATCATTTTACCTTGTTAGTTGCAGCAGCATGCTCAGCAACAAGTTGAATAGAATCCGGGGACACCGTAAGGAAAAATCCAGCAATGTAAATATATTTTGCCTTCTCAACTATAATTAATGCATATCACAATCAGTAAGCACAATCAATGATACAAAAGTATCGAGTGCAAACAAGTAGCAGTGATGCTATGCAAGAAACCACAAGCAATGACTTGGATAGTTGGGTATAGGCTATGTGGTCGACTAGCAAACGAACTTATGTTATGACAAGGTGCAATTTTGCTATTGCATCTGCACTGCTCGAGAGAACTATGATGTGCATTACAGGGAAAAATCAAAAGAAAAATGGTGCAGAAAATTGTAAAAAAATGTTTGGATGCTCTATTTACTACTACGTAATATGCTAGATTTTCTGGTGGGAACCAAAATATTGTCTCAATTGTTTGCACCACCTGCCCACTTATACTACAATAGTACTCCCTCTGTCCAGAAAAGAATGCAACCACGGGTTGCGTGCCAGCAAAAGTGGTTCACGTTTGACCAAATTTCTAGTAAATACTATTCACATTTACAGCTCCAAAATAATTTATTATGAAAATACATTTCGTAATTAATCTAATGATATTTATTTGATATCATAAATATTGATACTTTCTTATCTATAATTGATTGAACTTAGGATACTAAACTATGACACTGTGCTAAAATTGCATTCTTTCCTGGACGGAGGGAGTACATAATAACCCCCAGAGAAATAAGAAGAAGAGTTGGAGACATTTGTGCTAAACTGACTATCCAAAGATGTTTGTCACCTTATAAAAAACGATGTTTGTCATTCTCAGAGCACAATGGACAACCACTCAACCAGAGCAATTCCAAGCAGAACATTACGAGTACCAGTGTGTCCAAAGTCTAAACAGCAAGATGAACAGTATTTGTATCAAGAGAAATAATGGTGGAAATTCTTAAAGGTGCTCTAGTGGTCTATTTGCATTACCAAGTGCCCAATTCTCTGGTTTCTTCAGATGTTCAGACTTGTAGCAGTTTGCCGCAGACAAGTTTGCAATAAGTGACCTGGTTACAGATTTAAGGGACTGATTAAAATTAAGACATGCTTGTTGAAGTGAAGACATTGTAGCAAGCAATACCTTTCTCCACCAACAACACAGACAGCACATGTGCCTGTTGGAGCATTCTCATCCTCATAATAATGGGCCTGGTTGAATAGATGGAAGGGTTATAGTAGTTAGTTGTGCAATGAGGTGACATATCATGAAGAAGAAAAAAACAAAGAAGGAACTTGCAACTTACATTAATACCAGCAGCTTGTGCATTTTTTTTCATCTCCTCACCAAACTTATCCTTCCCAATGCAACCTATGTAACTTGTTGCACCAGGAATTTGAAGCATCCACTGAAAAGTAATCAGGATTGTTGTGATTTGTTTTCTTACGAGTATATGTAACCAATTAGGACTCTTCATAATATTTGTTAAGATTTTTTCTTCAGAGCTTACTTGGGCAACCCTGATAGAGTTTTGAGTGGCTCCTGAAAGAAAAAGAACAGTTAATAAATAGAAGAAGAGAGAAAATGAATCATGAAGAGGTACTTCATGCATGTGCACTAACATTACCTCCAGCAATGTATTCAACATTGCTCCTGCTAGCCAATTCATCATACCTGGCAGAACATAGAAACACAGGTCACCATTTGCATATTTGAGCGAAATTTCAGCTTACAGTCATATAAGGAAATTTTTGTTATGACATCAGGAATGGGCAGTTTCAGATACTCTACTGATTAGTAATCACTAACCTCAAGCCATGTATACCTGAACATAAAAAATTGGGACCTAAAAAATTAGAAGTCCTACTATGTTTCTCCCCTGTCTCATGGGTGCTTAATGTAACAATATCAAGAATTTATTTTCCATTCTCCATTCAGGACAAACCAGCATCAAGTAACCAACATTTCAAACTGCAAGGGAAGCTAAAGGGGCAACGAGACTTACATTGGCAAATGCTTGTCCTCAGCAAGAATGGTATTGCCCGGCTTCACATCATACCTAGAGCACAGGTGCAGCGAGAAACGTGTTGATTAGCTCGAAATAACTTCAGGTGCAGCCTAACTACTCAGAACAATGGCTATATGCATTGAGTCTCATATGCATTCTATGCAGAGGTCGGATTGTTTTCCTTTATCTAAAAAAAATACTCAGAACAAGGCAACCGAGAAAGCACTGTCCCAATCCAACACACATCGTTCTTGTTTCCCTCGGGCAAAAGTTTAGCCCTCTCACATCGAATGTTTGGACACAAGAATGAAATATTAAATGCAGACTAATTACGAAACTAAATGCACAGACTGAGACTAATTTGCGAGACGAATTTTTGAGCCTAATTAGTCCATGATTTGACAATGCGGTGCTACATTAACATATGCTAATGACGGATTAATTAAGCTTAATAAATTCGTCTCGCAGATTACTGAGGACTTATGTAATTTTTTTATTACTATTCGAAAACTCGATGTGACGTCCTCATGTGTCACCCCTCAACTTTAGCCCCTGAATTTAAACAAGCCATGTTTTTTCGCGGACCCCAGCTTAGACAGGTAGTGGAGAAAGAATACAGGAATACGATGTGCAAGCAAACAAAGTGAGCACAACCGGACACTGATGACAATGGTACTGATACTGACAGTAGTACTAGCACAGTTGTACTTCTAATAAATTGGTAGCTTCGCTAAGGCGCTCCCGGTCTCGGGTATTGCTGGTTGCTTCTCAGTTGCATGCTACGGACTGGTTATTCAGATTCAGAGTTTCAGAGGTAAAAAACAATTCTAGAACCCGCGCCCATAAGCCCATAACTGCCGTTGGGAACAACAGAGCGGTGAATTGGTGATGCTCGAGCCCGCATCACACCACTGGCAAAATTAGGAACTGAAACTCAGAAAAAAGTATACGCGCAGTTGAGAGATCGTGAGATGAGGAGAGAAGTGATCGGGGAGGAATCGAGTACTTGGCGAGGAAGCCCTCGTCGACGCCAGCGGAGATGTCGAGGAGGGGGTTCCCCATCCCCAGGAGGATCCCCTCGTAGCCGCTGTTGGCCATTTCCTCCTGTCGAGCTCAAGCCGAGCGCGGCGTCGGCGGACGGAGAGAGAGATCGTGTGGCGACTGGCGAGTTCGGTAATTGGGAAAGCACGGACGGACGGGCGAGGGCACGGGGCGGCGCCGGCCGGAGAACTCGCGGAGAAAATCGTCACGGCAGGGAAGGAAGAGAGAACCCGGGTTGCCTATGCCACAGGCCCACGTGCCGCCGGCCCAACACGTTGGGCCACGCACGCGCGAGCCGCCGATAGGGTGTCACCGCGTGTCACTGTTTCTAGCACCTGTCCCGCTCGGCCCACGCATCCTACGAGGGCTATGGCTACCGTCTGGAGCCCGGGAGTGTCGTCGTCCGCGCAACTCGGCACGCTCCCGGCAGAGCACGGCCGTGCGGCCCCATTAGCGCGGTGGATTAGACATTTGGACCCGTACACGAGACCGGACCATAATTTCCACTGGATTGTGTTTACTCGGTCACACTCCCCTCTAATCACGTCCACTGAATTAGCAACCAACTAACAATTCCACAAGTTTTCATTTTAATAAAAACATTTATTTTCACAACTTCCAGTTTTAAAAATTTACAAAATTATACCTACATTTTTATGCATAACATTTTATGGGACAAAACTTATCACCAAAACTTTACTCCTAGCTCTTTCACTATAGCTTTTGGTATAGACAACTCATCATGAAACCTTTTTTATGTGGTATTTAGACCGCCTCCAACAACCATTACCCAAAATACAAGACCCATTTCACATTTGGATAGCGCTACAAGCAAATGGTTCAATACCCATTTTTTGTCTTCTCCAACAACAAGATCCAAAAAAGAACCCTTTCTACAGATGGGTCTCCAGGAGAGAGGATACTCAGATTTGGGTTATACCTCTCCTGACACCCAAAAATGGGTCTTCCATATAGGTACTCTATTGGAGGCTATAGGCATTGCGTTGGAGACCCATTTTAGGTTTGGGTCTCCTAATGGGTATCCTATTGGAGACAGCCTTAGGACCCAACTTTTGATAATGATTTAGAATCTGAATTCTAGATTAAAAGAGGGGTGTTTGTATTTCATTCGTATTGTGATTATTACATTTGCACATGTAAAAATCTCCAAATACTAGATTTTAGGTAGATAGTTGGATTCTAGAATCCAAGAAGTTTGGACCTCATCCTTATTTTTTTACATCATTCTCATTTTTTTAGATCCAAAGTTTTGGTGCTTCTCGCGAGACCTATTAATGGGCTTGCCCAACCTGCTCAAACAAAACTGATCCAAGGGCCTGTTTAGTTACCACCCAAAATACTAAATTTTTCAAGATTTTTCATCACATCGAATCTTTGGACGCATGTATGAAGTATTAAATATAAATAAAAAATAAAACTAATTACACAGTTTAGACGAAATCCATGAGACGAATCTTTTAAGCCTAATTAGACTATGATTGGACACTAATTGTCAAATAACAACGAAAACGCTACAGTACTCATTTTGCCAAATATTTCGGATCTAAACTGGGCCCAAACCGATCTGCCAGTGCATCGATCATGTCGGGTTTGGTTCATGATTTTTGACTCATGGCCTGATCAAACCCAAAAACACCATTCAAAGTAGGAGAACCTAAGAAATAACTCGGCCCGACCTAACCCACCACCAGTGCATCAGGTCAGGCTTGGGCCAAAGATTTTAACTCGACCATTTTTTTTTCTGGCTCGATCTGACCCAACTCGATATGATGTTTGATTAGGCCTACTTCTCACCTTCTCGGCAGTAGCAGCCTGCCAGACTCACCATGTGCTGACTTGGTAGTGGAGCAAAGCGATATGCCTTCCGTAATGCCAGTCAAATGCGCTGTTGTCTGAAAGAAATGAGTAGCCTCAGGGAAAGGATATTATCTCTCCATCTCTGAATAAATCAATTTTAGAGTTGTCCTAAGCTAAAATTTTAAGTTTGATCAAATTTGTAGAAAAGAGCACCAAAGTTTATGACACCGGCCAAATTAGGATCATTAGATAACCATGAACTATGTTTTTATAATGTGCTCATTTTGGTATCACATATATTTATTTATTTATTCTATAAAATCAATTAAATAAAAAATTTACTCTATACAACTCTGCAACTTAATTTATTTAGAGACGATGGGAGTAATATTTACGGCCGGAAGAGCATGGGGGTGGTCTGCTAGCTGTAGAGTGCAGAACCTGGCCACCGCCACGAATTCAAAGTTTCTAACCCTTGCTAGTTGCTACCTGATGTATGCGTGGTGGTAAGTGGTATAAGTTTGGTTGAGCGATCCCATTTCGCGCTGGTTATTCTTTTAGCAGCAGTTGAGTTCAACAATACCACCAGCCGACCTGACTAACTAGTGGAGCGGTGGTTGGAACCAACTTTCGCAGGTGCAGCGATGCATATCCATGACTGCATGAGCCGCCATATCCTCTCTCGGTCTCTGTCGCCAGGAAGGACACGCACCAGCTAACTACCGTCAGGTCCTCCATCACTAGCTAGTAGCTGCTAGCCCCTCTCCGTCCTCCATCACTAGCTAGCATCTGCATGTGTTCGTACTTTTTTTAATTAATAAATATTATTTTTTCTTATAATAAATTAATCAATAATACTTTCAGTCAGGCCAACAGCCAGTTATCAGCGGAAGATAAGGTACTCCTACCAGTTTCAGTTCCAGAGCTGCATCGATCTGCGTGCATGCGCGCGGCTCCATCTCCATCCAACAGCAGCGCTGGATCTCGATCTTTTGTCGTGTTCTCCACTTCGCGGAAGACTCCTCCCTCCTCACCCACTGTTTGACGAAACTGGAGAATCTTGCATGCATGGTATACTCCGTAGCATATATATTATTGTATTTGGGGGATGCCTTCAAGTTCAACTGCTCGAGGAATTTTTTTGTCTTTTTTCTGGAATATGCGAGAGTATTACGTATCATTTGTATTAAGAAGGAAGAAGCATTTTAGTATTTTACGCTACAAGAGGCCAAAGCCAGCCCGGTCAAAAAGGGGTAATGGATTACATGATGCTTAGGAACAAACTGCAGACGCTATGTATAGGAACAAACTGCAGACGCTATGTCCATCGGCTAGCTTCTTCGTCGTGGCAGCGTACGTCGTCAGTGTCATCGATCATGTTCATGTGCGTCGTCGTTGCTGATAAATCGATGGGTTCACGGACGGATGTATAGATAGCAAAGCATTTGCATGCCAAACGAAGAAATGCAACGACTTGCATGGTTGGCACGTACGTAACCATTGAAATAAAATCGTTCTCTGGTCATTTTTGTCTACGGTACCAAGCATAACTTAATTTTGCCGTACATGTTCTAGCTACCAGCTAGATTGGCACGTACGTACATACACGTATATTGAAATGAATCAATTCTTTGGTCATTTCCGTCTACCCGAAGGAAAGCACAATTCTGGGTGTTGATCAGGACGGGGTCGTTCTCAGCTCGTTACGTTCATAGGGATTACATGGATATAGATGGATCGGAATCACATGCATGACTCATGACCGACCGCTAGCACGTGCACGACTAGCTAGCACGCGGACGACTAGCTAGTAAGTTTAATGCGTGCTTTTTTACGTGTCAAACTACTCGATCATAATGACGACACTTCATCTATACCTAATACACTACTATAGGATGGACTTGTTGTCCCGAACGGTAACGGCCTTTAGTCCCGGTTACCGCGCCGGGACAACGATCCTGGGACTAAAGGTAGAACCTTCAGTCCCGAGTCATCGAGCCGGGACTAAAGAGCACCAACCGGGACTAAAGGCCCTCCAGCCGAGCAAACGTGGCCGCACTCTTTAGTCCCTGTTGGTAACCCCAATCAGGACTAAAGGTTCATTTTTTTAATTTGTTTTCAGTTTAGTTACACATATTTGTTTAATATATAATATGTTTTTATGTACGTATTCTACGCTGCAAATATAAATACACACACGCATATAATTACATCTAATTCTCATCTCGAGCATTATTATATTCGAATAAAGTATGAAACTATATATATTATACACTACTGGAAAACCGAGATTTGCCTGGTGTTTAATGGTTTGCCTAGTGCCAATCGTCGTACACTAGGCAAAGAGCTTGTTTGTCGAGTGTTAGACCCCGGAGCACTCGGCAAAACAAAGGCACTAGGCAAAATAATGATTTGCCGAGTGTCGACACTAGGCAAAGAAATCCACTCGGTAAATGACCATTTTGCCTAGTGTCAGTACTAGACATACCATCACACTCGGCAAAGGCTGCCGGAGGGCAACCGCCGTTACCATTTTGCCGAGTGTCTTCCGTTAACACTCGGCAAAATTAGAACTTTGCCTAGTGTCTCCGGACGACACTAGGCAAACCGGCCAGTTTGCCTAGTGTCTTACAGAGACACTAGGCAAAATATTTTTTTTCTTTTTTTGATTTTAGCTTCCAATTTTTTTATGTAGCTTTCCTACTATGCCTTGACCAACATATTGAAAGTTGACACAATTTTATGAAATTTTGCTATATTTCTTTAGTTTATTTAATTTCTTTGAATTTTTTTGACAAATGCAAATTTGAACTGCAAGTGTGACGAATAATGGCAATTCATGAATGCAAAAATGATATTCATGTTAGTAAGTGTTAGTTGAGGCCGTATCCAGAAACAGACCAAAAATTTCACACATATTCACGTCGAGACATGACCACGAACTTGCGAGCAAATAAGCATCATACGTGACGATTGCTCGAAATCTTTTTAAATTTTTATCATGGCACCCGCATGCGATATCTTGACTTGTCGACAAGTTTCATGAATTTCAGACTCCGTTTTCATTTAATAGAATTTAAAAACTATTTGCTCGCAAGTTCGTGGTCATGTCTCGACGTGAAGATGTGTGAAATTTTTGGTCTGTTTCTGGATACGGCCTCAACTAACACTTACTAACATGAATATCATTTTTGCATTCATGAATTGCCATTATTCGTCACACTTGCAATTCAAATTTGCATTTATCGAAAAAATTCAAAGAAATTAAATAAACTAAAGAAATATAGCAAAATTTCATAAAATTGTGCCAACTTTCAACATGTAGTCTCATTTTATGTAGGGAGGCTCGATAAAAAGTTTGAAGACCAAAATTGAAAAAAAATAAATAAGTTTGCCTAGTGTGCCAGCTAGACACTAGGCAAACCGGCCTCTTTGCCTAGTGTCTCATGGAAGACACTAGGCAAACTTATTTTTTATAGTGTTTGCCTAGTGTTGGGTTATCGACACTCGGTAAAGTTAATCAAATTTGATGTTTATCAAATTTTTATTTGAGATCATTTGGTGTCTCAAAATTATTTTAGTAGTTTTGATTTTAATTTTTTAAAATTTAAAATTTTCCCATTTTTAAAGGTTCAAATTTTGCAATTTTATTTTGAAATTGATTTTGTTTGGTGTGGATTAATTGTCTTTCAGAGAAAAAACTGCAAAGAATCCTTATTTGAAAAGAAAGTCTCACAAACGTGCCTTAACCGGGCCAGCCAAAATGTAAAGGCAGTAAATTTTATAAGAGCAACAGACAAGTGAGAAAACCGGCCGCTCGTGCTCCAGTTGTCTCTACCTCAGTCCACACGCGCGAGCGAACCCCGCACCAACGGCGTGACACCGTTCTCCCTCCACACTCTTCCCCTCCAAAATCCGACATCAAATTGTGCGAGAGAAACGTAGCAAAATCGAAAGGGGGAAAAGGAGCTAAACCCAAATCGACCAAACCCAGCCCCGGAACACCCGCCTCCGCCACCGCCGCCATCGCCGGCGGCCACTGCAAGCGCGACGCGGTGTCCGAAACCTTCTCCTGTGCTGCGAACCCCATCCACCGCCGTTCCCCAGGCCGCGACGGCGGCTAGGGTTTGGGAGCGCTCGCCCGCGGCCGGCTGCCCCGTCTCGGACCTCGACCTCGACCTCCGTCCTTGCCGGGCCGGCTAGGGTTTGGGAGCGCTCCTCGGCGCGGCCCGTCCGTCTGCTCCCACGGTGCCGCCCCATCCTCACCATCCTCTCTGACCTCGGTGCCCCCTCCACCTAGACGACGATAAGGAGCAGCAGGCGGCGGCTGGTGGGTCATTCGACGCGGTGGTGGAGGAGCTGCCGCCGCCGCCGGCGGCATCTACGGCGAGGACGGTGAAGGAACCCTCACGAGTTCGTCAAGGCCTACTCCGCCCTCCTCAAGCACTCTAGCAAGGTAACAGTGCCCGACTCACCCCGTTTCCCATCTAATTCGACGCTGCAACAAATGGTCGCGCATCGCTGCAGTCAGCGGAGACGAGCTTGTGCGATTGCATGGGATTGCCGTTGCCCGAGCAGTTAGTAGCTGTACTGTGATTACATGGATCCATCGCGCGTGCTACTGCTTTGGTTATACCAGTGAACTGCTCACATTTGATTGGTAGGTTGGAGCGTGATTTGCTCACATAACTACTAATCGTGATCTGTTGGGCATAAGCAATGCCGTTCTTCCGGTTCTTAGGCCTCCGTGGTAGCTTTTCTTATTCGAGTCTAGATCACCTGTTCAGAAAAGCCTGTTTGTAAAGTGTTTTTTTAATGTATATATATGCATGGGTTTTAGGCAAATTTTAACTGTATATGCTGAAAATTCCCTGAGCACTCATCTATTTTAACTGTATATTTTGTTTTCTATTGATATCCGTCAAGACAGTTTGTGGTTAGCCTTGGGTGTGGCTCTGTTCAGAATGGAATGGCTATTTCAGGATGATCTGTTCAGAATGGAATGGCTATTAGCCTTGGGTTTTACTCTGCTCTGTATTTTCTACTTGCTTCTAGCCTCTCGTCCTCCATTGCGCGCTTGATGGTCGACAGAATGCTAGAACAGTTCATCCTGTAGTAACCCGATTGATCAACTGACGAAATCCATTTACTAATCTTCTTGTTCAACAGAACTCTATGGCTACAGCCTCTTCCTTGTGCATGCTTATTACTAGATGAAAAGCTCGTATTACGTTATGCCACACTCCTCTCTTCTGAATTGGACATGCCTTCACATTCCAATCCTGCATATCCTTCTAGAGACCAGCTGTGAGCTTGGCACCAAACCTTTCTTTCATGTTCAATTCGAGTAGCATGACTGCTTTGATTAGCTGTTCTGTTTTTCCACAGTTTACTGACTAATTTGCCTTATTGGTTCTATGTTGCAGGCTAGAAAGGATCTTGTCCACTACTGGTGTATTTTGTTGAGACAGAAGGTCATGTTGATCTTTTGGATTTCCTTCCTGTTTGGTAAGGCCTATTTCCAAGTTATGAATTGGAATGGAACAATCAATTGGAGCATACAGAGGATAGAGGAGCTGGTGGGGTTCGTGTCCACTCTTGGCGCCGCTATGGGGCGGACCATGCCAGCTAGCCTAGTCTTGCCACTTCCTCAAGCAGCTACTCTTGTGAGTACCACTATATTACTTATTATGTTCCAACTTGACATAGGGCACATTAGAAAAAATATGCAATCTCAAACATACAATATGGTGTTGGTGGTGACGGCGGTTGTTGTTGTGGTGTGGTGGTGGTAGTTGTGGTGTTCGGGTGGTGGTGGTGTTGGTGGCGGTGTATTGATATGTATGTTCTTGACGGTCATCGTGCCGTTTGTTTTCTTGTAGGGGTTGGAAACATCTCCGTGCAGGGGAGGTTCTGTTGAAATTTTTTATTGACGGTATCCTTTTCATTTTTTTCAGCATCAATCGGGCGTGGCATCGAATCAAATTGGAGGGTCGCTGGCTTCACAGATTGGAGCGTCGCCGGCACCACGGCTTGAGCCGAATCAAGTGGAAGGGTCGCCGGCTTCACAGATTGGAGCATCGCCGGCACCACAGCTTGAGCCAAATCAAGTGGAAGGGTCGCCTGGAGTATCAAACCACGGGCCTCTTCACCCTTGACAATCGTCGTGATCAGCTTGTTGTGAACTTTGTTAAGAAATTTGGTTGTGCACTTATGAACTTGTGAACTTGTGGCACATTTGGACTTTTGGTATGAACATGTGATATATGTGAACATGTGGTTCTTATTTATGATTCATGTGATATATTTGTGGTGTTTGAATATGATTTATATTTGTGTCGCAAATGGAATAATCAAAAAAAAAATTTAGCTTCTGGTTACTTTGCCTAGTGTCAGGGGTCTGACACTAGGCAAAAGGGCCACACGTGGCACACCTGGGATCAGGCTTTGCCTAGTGTTAGAAAACTGACACTAGGCAAAGTAGGCAGTTTGCCTAGTGCCGGAGGCATGACACTAGACAAAGCTTGGCATATTTGCCTAGTGTAGGCGGCCTGACACTAGGCAAAGCTTGACATATTTGTCTAGTGTCGGACGCCTGGCACTAGGCAAACCTTGCATACTTTGTCGAGTGTCAGACCTCCGACACTAGGCAAAACGTCCGTTACGATTTTCACCGTCAGTGGAATACTTTTGCCGAGTGGTGTCCTTGACACTAGACAAACACTTTGCCGAGTGTCCGAGGTTTGACATTCGGTAAAGTGCTCTTTGCCTAGTCCGCCTCTGCCGACCTTGTTTGCCTAGTGTGACACTAGGCAAACTGTTTGCCTAGTGTTTTTGGGCCTTTGCCTAGTGCCTGCGGCACTAGGCAAATTACGCGATTCCAGTAGTGATAGATATATATGTATATATACAACACTTTTATAATCTTGTTCTCGAAAATAACGATATCAATAAACATTTAATTTACATCATTAGTTCCTTAGAATCAAAGTAGAACTCGCCGTTGGGATTTAGCACTTTTTCTAGAAGATATCCTGCTATTGACTCTTGAACTGCTTTCAGATGGTCTTTTTGCATGACCCTTCGTTTCAACCATTCAGTCTTGCATTTGAAATAAAAGGAAAAGTATTAATACATATATATATATATATATATATTCATTTAAAAATAAATAAAAAAAATTGATATATACGTACTCTGAGGACATCTTTAGGAGTTCTTCTTATGTGTGCAGTGATAAATTCACAAACATAGTATCCACACAAGTTATTACCTGGTTGCTGCCGCAAACACCATTGTACGAGAAGAAGATTATTCTCATCATCTCACACGTAAATTGAAGTACGATATAGTAATTAAACACGTGGGGAAGTATATATAGTACAACTTACTGGTATTTCAACTACATTAAGTGGTGCCTTGTAATCCTTGCGGTGTTGCCGAATAAACTCTTTCCAAACCCTGTGTGACCAATAATGTACGATCGTTAATAAATTATGGCAAAGTCTATTCAATAATAGTTGTGCACGAGAGATCGAAATTACCCCTGGATAATGTCTATCATATCTTGGTATAGTGCTCACTCTTTTCTCAATGAGTCCAAGATTACTAACCGACTTGAGTTTAACTCAATGACAATGAGTATCCAGTGAAACCTGTATTGGTTTATACACACACGTACATGCATATAAGTTGTATTGATATTACATAAAATGTGTAGACTACATTATTATTAACACTTACTTAAAGTTGTACGGGAAAAGTATTGTTGTCTTGTCGTGCTGCTTCACGAAGAATTTCATGATATTCGTCTGTGCTTCAGATACCCAGTGCTCCTTGACAATAATATTGATTTTGAATACGATATAAGGATCAAGGAAGCCAACACTGGTGTCTTATATTCTTTAGAGCTCTGACATCTGGAATCTGTATATAAATATAAGTTACATGTGAGGATAATTATATACACGTACGCATGGAAGTGAGTTTATTAAATAAAAGTAAGAATCACTTACAAACAAAAGGAGCTAATGATTGATTTGTCCAGAGCGTCCAAGTGGTATAGTTGATGCAATTCTTCGAAACTAATATGTAAGATGTCATCGCCATGGAAGTAATGATGGTCTCTAAATCTGACAAAGATCCACTACTCACCCCTGCCACACGCCTGCATGTACCACTTGTTGAGCAAGTACATTTGCGTACCCAATTCATTCAGAGCCACAGGGTTATACAGACTTTTGCCAAATTTATAAGTCTTCCAGGTATCAACTTCCAGGTTCTGGATTGGAGCTTTGCCCGTCACTTGATCCAAGGTTAAACCAGTTTGTTCAAAAAAACATTAAGGTCTTGAACTGACACTTCTCCAGAGTTGTCTGGTCGATAGACTTCTATGTTGGAACCATATTCATTAGCAACAACAAGATTTTGCATTGGTTGCTTCTGTTGTCCGAGCTGTGGGACATCCTTCCCTGATGCTCTTTTCCTTTTCTTATGTGCATCATGTGACTTCACGAGGGAGCGGTCATAGTCTGATAGTGGCGGAGGCTTATGAACTTCAAGCATCTTTTTCTTGTGAGCTTCGACCTTCTGCCTCAGATGATCTCGTGGTATGTAAAAGTATGACTTCTCCTTAAGCTTCGCTTGCCTCTGCTTTTGGATATCTATAAAAAATCTTTCACTTTTTTGTCTTCTTCAGCTGCTATTTGCTCATTAGTCTTTTCAGGAAGTATTTCTTGAGAAATAACTCTTTTTTTGTCTTCTTTGCCACCGGGACCTTAGACGTCTTTGTAGTGCGTCGTTATGGAGGGGGTGGGGCGGTGTTGGAGACCGGCGTGGAGGCGATGGGGCCGGTGTTGGAGTTCGGCGTGGAGGCATTAGAGATCGTTGTGGAGGCGGTGGGGTCGGTGTAGGAGTTGGAGATCGTTGTGGAGGTGATGGAGCCGGTGTAGGAGTTGGAGATCACCGTGGGGATGAAGTTGTCTCGCCCCCTGCGACGCTGTGATGAGATGGGGAATGAATGATTGGGCTAGGCTGCGGGGAGACCCTACTACAAAAACAAGTTGTGGGTCAATTATTTTTAAAGCCAATATAAAATTAATGGAAAATAATATTTCATTCACTTTCATTCGTACCTAGGGTGAGGTAGGGGAAGCGATGGCGCTCCAGGAATGATGATGAAGCGTTTGCACTATTGAATAAATGTCTTATCTACTTCTCCTAGTGTCTTCTCCCCATCACCGCCTTCAATGTCAAGAGGAACATTGTTGTAACCTTTGAGCACTCTATCGACCGAGAAGCTAGCATATCCAGGTTGAATAACTGACCTAAGGATTCTTGGTGTCTTCGTTCGGTCTATTAGAGATATAACCCCGACAGCCACCATGATTGATGCATTATTACCATCTGGAATGTGCAGCTCACATGTTGTTAGAGGCTCGGTAATGTCATCAACAGGGAAGCGCAACCCAGCATCACCTTGAATAACTGGCAGCTTTGTGGAAGCACAACTGCTTTTCATCTGACCAACGGGGCTAATGGTGACTCCTGGCGTTGATTGCGATTGCATTTGACTCATTGCTAGCTGTACTTGCCTCTTGATCTCCTGCATTCTTGTCTTAAGAGATTTTTCTCATTCACGTGATTCAAGCAATGCTTGTTGTGACTCATTAACAAATTACTCTAATACACGGATTCAATCTGCCTCCTCATCCTTCTTTCTTTGGCAGCTTCTGTAGGTATCCTTGTCTGCTGGGAATGCTTATAGCCACGGAACCGCCCCATAGCCTCTTGTTCGACCACCATGTTTGGGATTCTCTAGGGCATATGTCAATTCATCCTTTTCTCTGTTGGACTTGAAAACACCACTATCAGCTTCTTCCCTAGCACGAGCTAGTCTCTGTGTTGCTCTCTCAATTTTTTGGCTGAAAATTAGCTTGCCAGTGTCTGGGTCTAGGCTTCCCCTATGAGCGTAGAACCAATTCTTCGTGCGTTGAGGCCAGTTCTTCTATATTGTTTCAGGTATGATTCCCTTGGCAGTAATCTCTGCTTCTAGGTTCTGCCACTTGGGAATAGCACTCCTATAACCACCTGATCCCATGCGATGATGATATTGCTTCTGTCGGGCATTCTACTGATTCCTCATCACACGTTCCTCACTCTCTTGAGATGTCTTGTATTGTACGAAGTCATCCCAATGGGACTCCAACTTGACAAACGCCTTAGCATTGAAATTCGGCGTTTTATTCTTCAAGATAAACTTTTTATACAATGTCTTCTTCCAACTCTGGAACAATGTTGCCATCTTCTTCATTGTCCAATCCCTCACTAGCTCCTTCAAAGCATCATCTGCTTGTAATGTGAAATACTGAGTGATATCTCTCCAAGCTAGGTTCTTGTCACGATCAGATACAAAACTAACATTAGGAGCGGATATCTTCTGCTTTCATTCACGAGCACTAACTGGGATCCTATCCCTTACAATGAACCCACATTGATTGACATATGTCTGAGCATGTGGTCCCAATGGTTTGCCGGTGTCGGTGTCGAATTCTGATATTATGAAACGGCCCTCTAATGGCTTTTTTGGCTCTCGGACTTTCCTACTCTTACCGATGGTTGATGTAGATCTAGAGACCGGCTACATGAGTAGAAACACAACGATTAATAACAAATATACGTACGTATGTATCTATAAGAGATGATAGACAATCGAATATACCTCATCAGTATTTTCTTGCGTGACAATTTGTTGATCTTCAACCACCGGGATATTCAGGATATCCTCATAATCAGCAAAGTACTGACTCGTGTCATCTACATCTGCATTGGTGTCGGCGTTGATAATATCCGACATTATGTCATCATTCAAGTTATCATCCGGAGCAGCCATTTATATCTTCAAGATAACACATAGATAGAATTACTATGGCACATAACATAAGTACATGTGATAAACTGATAACACATATAGAATTACTAAATCCAATTAAATATAATAACACATAATATTTCATAAGGATAAACAATAATAAGGTATAGGCTTTGGAATCGAATCAAAAACACTTTCGATCCAAAAACATGGAAATAAGTACATGTATATATACACATAGAATGATACAATTTTCTCTCTCTCTCTCTCAACACATAGAATAAGTGCATATGTATATATCTCTAGATATGCATGTGATAACACATAGAATGTCTCTCTAGATACAATTTTCTCTCTCTCTCAACACATGGAAATAATTAAGTACATGTATATATACACATAGAAATAATTAAGTACATATATATGTATACATATAGAATCTCTAGATAGAATTAATTACTAAATCTAATTAAACCTAACATATATACATAGATAGAATTACTAAATCAAAATTAAATCTAACACATATATAGAGAGAGATAGAATAATAATTACTAAATATATCAAAAACTACAATAAAAAACTATCTAAAAAAACTACTAATTAAATTTTAATACATTTAAATCTAATTAACATATATCAAAAACTATCTAAAAAACTAAGAATAAACTACTAATTAAATTTTAATATATTTTAATCTAACATATATATCAAACACTACCTAAAAAACTATCTAAAAAAGTATCTAAAAAATATGGCCGAGCGTTATAGCTAGCAACAGGCTAGGGGCGGATGGCCATGGCGGGCGTGCTGGCCGGCCACAGGACCGAGCTGAGCCGCGCGAGGACGACGTACGGCGGAGACGATCTCGATGGCCGCCGGGCAGGGCTCGACGACGAGGCCGGGCAGGGGTAGACGACGACGGCGGCGCGGCAGAGCTCGACACGGTCGGGCGCGGCAGAGACGAGATCGACGTTGTAGATCGAAAAGTAGAAGATGAACAGAGAAACCGTTCGATATATATAGGCCGAGACTCTTTAGTCCTGGCTGGTAACACCAACCGGGACTAAAGATCCTTTAGTCCCGGCTGATAAAGCGAACCGAGACTAAAGGTCCAACCCTTTAGTCCCGACTCGGCTTACCAGCCGGGACTAAAGAATCTTTAGTCCCGGTTGGTGTTACCAGCCGGGACTAAAGGTATTTTTGGGTGGGCAAGTCCGCCCACCCTTTAGTCCCGGTTCCTGGCCTGGGCCGGGACTGAAGGCCTGAAAATTTTGGCAGCCCGCCAAAGTAATTGGAAATGCCTGGGATTTTAATTTTGTTCTCCTTATTTAATACTAATTAATTCTATAGCAACTTTAATACTTTGCAATATTTATTTTAAAAAATACTATTGATTAAATAATTATTTATTGTAAATACGAAAATGACAGAAAATTTTTGTTGAACCTATAAAAATAAAGAAAATATAGTATTTTTGTTCTACAACTTTTTCAAATGAATAAATGGCCTATATAAGGATTGTAGATATTGATGAGTTGAACAAACTTAATATTCAAAACTTTTCAATTTAAGACAGTCTAGGGTTTCGAAAACTAGTTTGTAGGCATTGAAATTTAAAAATAACAAATTTAAATCAACTAAACTTTCTCAAATGGAAAGTTGACCAAAACAACAATTGTATATCTTGATGAGCTGAACAAACTTGGTATTCAAAACTTTTTAATTTGAGACAATCTAGGGTTCCGAAAACTAGTTTGTAGGCATCGAAATTTAAAAATCACAAATTTGAACCATCCAAACTATCTTAAATGGAACATTGACCAAAACAACAATTGTAGATCTTGATGATTTTAACAAACTTGGTATTCAAAACTTTTCAATTTGAAGTCATTTAGAGTCCATAATACTAGAGTCAAAGTGTTGTTTTTTCATTTGACCAAATTTGACTTGGTCAAACTTGCTCAAATGAGACACTAAATGACCTCAGATGAAACATCTCTGAATACCAAGTTTGATTATCTTAGCAAGATCTACAATTATTACATAGCTCATTTTCCCATTTGAGAAAGTTTTATCAAACACTAGTCATAAATTCTTGAATCTCATATAGACTTTTTAAAACTGTCACACACTTGTGAAATTTGAACTATATTTTATTCAAACTTTTTTAAATGAAAAAATGGCCTATATAAGTATTGTAGATCTTGATGATATGAACAAACTTGGTATTCAAAACTTTTCAATTTGAGACAATCTAGGGTTCCGAAAACTAGTTTGTAGGCGTTAAAATTTAAAAATCACAAATTTGAACCATCCAAACTATCTCAAATTGAAAGTTGACCAAAACAACAATTATAGATCTTGATGATTTTAACAAACTTGGTATTCAAAACTTTTCAATTTGAAGTCATTTAGAGTTCATAATACTAGAGTCAAAGTGTTGTTTTTTTATTTGACCAAATTTAACTTGGTCAAACTTGCTCAAATGAGACACTAAATGACATCAGATGAAAAATCTATGAATGTCAAGTTTGATCATCTCAGCAAGATCTACAATTGTTACATAGCTTATTTTCCTATTTGAGAAAGTTTTATTAAACACTAGTCATAAATTCTTGAATCTCATATAGACTTTCTAAAACTATGTCACATACTTGTGAAATTTGAACTACATTTTATTCAAACTTTCTCAAATGGAAAAATGGCCTATATAAGGATTGTAGATCTTGATGAGCTGAACAAACTTGGTATTCAAAACTTTTCAATTTGAGACAATCTAGGGTTCCAAAAACTAGTTTGTAGGTGTTAAAATTTAAAAATCACAAATTTGAACCATCCAAACTATCTCAAATGGAAAGTTGACCAAAATAACAATTATAGATCTGGATGATTTTAACAAACTTGGTATTCAAAAGTTTTCAATTTAAAGTCATTTAGAGTTCATAATACTAGAGTCAAAGTGTTGTTTTTTCATTTGACCAAATTTGACTTGGTCAAACTTGCTCAAATGAGACACTAAATGACCTCAGATGAAAAATCTCTGAATACCAAGTTTGATCATCTCAGCAAGATCTACAATTGTTACATAGCTCATTTTCCCATTTGAGAAAGTTTTATCAAAACTAGTCATAAATTCTTGAATCTCATATAGACTTTCTAAAATTATGTCACAATAGTGCATCGTTGTATCATGCGGGCATAACAGTGAATTTTTTCTTGACGTATGACCCTTGGTTATGATCTTGTCATAACCATGGAGTGTCTTCATCATTTAACATGATGCTTGGATCTTTCTTCACTATGAAGGGTGGAATTCAGACATTTCTTTCATAATCTTCTAACATGTTTCACTTGTCTTCAATTTCCACTATATTTATTTTCCCAAAAAGAACTATGTGGCGCTTTGGCTCATTGATCATTGAGTTGATGTCTTTGTTTTTTCCTCTCTTTGATTTTGTAGACATGTCTTTCACATAGAACATCTGACTCACATCGTCAGCAAGGACGAATGGTTCGTCTTTGTACCCAATATTGTTGAGGTCCACTGTTGTCATTCCATACTCTTTGTCGACTATTACCCCTCCTCCGGTCAGCTTCACCCATTGGCACTGGAACAAAGGGACTTTAAAATTAGGTGCGTAGTCTAGTTCCCATATATCTTCTATGTGGCCATAATATATTTGTATATTCCTATTTTGATCTGTGCCATCTATGCGAACATCACTATTTTGATTGGTGCTCCTTTTATCTTGGGCAACTGTGTAAAATGTATTCTCATTTATCTCGTACCCTTGGTACGTGAGGATATGTCATTATGGTTGCCTAGCCAACAAATACAGTTGCTCATCAATATTGTCATCGCCTTGACATTCTTTTTGCAACCAACCACTGAAACTTTCCATGTGCTGACGCCTAATCCAAGCTTCAGTCTTCCCTAGAAACTTGGATCGTAAGAACTCGTTATGTATCTCGATGTACGGATGCACCAATGACGAGTTCTGAAGAACTATGTAGTGTGCTTTATTGAAATAACCATCTTCCATACCAATATATGTTTTCTTTCCTAAAGTTCCTTTACCACTAAGTCTCCCCTCATGTCGCGATTCGGAAACGCCAATCGGGGCAAGGTTAGGAATAAAGTCAACACAAAACTCAATGACCTCCTCTGTTCCATAGCCCTAGGTGATGGTTCCTTCAGGCTTAGAACAGACTTTCACATATTTCTTCAAGACTCCCATAAACCTCTCGAAGGGGAATATGTTATGTAAAAACACAGGTCCAAGAATACTAATCTCCTTCACCAAATGAACTAGGAGGTGTGTCATGATATTAAAGAAGGATGGAGGGAACACCAACTCAAAGCTGACAAGACATTGAACCACATCATTCTGTAGAGTAGCTAGTTCCACTAGATTGATTGCCTTCTGAGAAATTGCATTGAGGAATGCACATAGCTTCACGGTGACTAGACGTACATGTGGAGGCAGAATTCCTCTTAAAGCAACTAGAAGCAATTGCATCATAAGCACATGGTAGTCATGGGACTTTAAGTTTAGGAATTTCTTCTCTGACACATTAATTATACCCTTTATATTGGAGGAGAATCCCGATGGGACCTTGATGCTGCTTAGACATTCGAACATGCTGTCCCTCTCTTCTTTGCTAAGCGTGTAGCTAGCAGGACTTAAGTAATGACGTCCATCATTTGTCTTCTCTGGATGAAGGTTGTCTCATTCTTTCATGCCCTGCAAGTCTTGGCGTGCTTCAAGTGAATACTTTGGCTTCCCGTACACACCCATGAATCCTAACAGGTTCACACAAAGATTCTTTGTCAGGTGCATCACGTCGATTGCGTTGCGGACCTCTAGGACTTGCCAATAGGGTAGCTCCTAAAAGATGGACTTCTTCTTCCACATAGGTGCATGTCCCTTAGCATCTTTGAGAACATATTCGCTGCCTTGTCCCTTTCCAAATACTACTTTCACATCCTTGACCATTGCGAGTACATCTTCCTCGGTTCGGTTATGAGGCTTCTTCTGGTGGTCTGGCTTACCTTTAAAATGCTTACCTTTCTTTCTTACTTAGTGATTCAAAGGAAGGAATCAACGATGGCCAAGGTACACGACCTTTCGATATCTTTTTAAATACATATACTGTCAAGGTCATCAAAACAATGTGTGCATGCATTATATCCTTTGTTTGTCTGACCTGAAAGATTACTTAAAGCAGGCCAATCATTGATTGTTATGAACAACATTGCTCGTAGGTCAAAGTGTTCTTGTTTGTACTCATCCTAGACACGTACACCTGGTTTGTTCCATAAAACTAGAAGTTCTTTAACTAATGGCTTCAGATAGACATCAATGTCGTTGCCAGGTTGCCTCGGACCTTGAATGAGGATCGGCATCATAATGAACTTCTGTTTCATGCATAACCATGGAGGAAGGTTGTAGGTACATAGAGTAACTGGCCAAGTGCTATGACTAGTGCTCTGCTCCCCAAAAGGATTCATACCATCTGTACTTAAGGCGAACCTTAAGTTTCTAGCCTCATTTGCAAACTCTGGAAATTCCCTGTCTATCGCTCTCCACTGGGACCCATCAGCTGGGTGTCTCAGCATATTGTCTACCTTACGGTCTTCTTTATGCCACCGCAACAACTTTGCATGGTCTTTATTTCTGAACAAACATTTTAAGCATGGTATTATAGGAGCATACCCATAACCTTGGTAGGGATTTTCTTTCTAGGATGTTGTTCACCCTCGACGTTACCAGGATCATCGCGCCTGATCTTATACCGCGCTGCTTTACATATCGAGCATTCATCCAAATTCTCGTATTCATTGCCATGGTAGAGGATGCAGTCATTAGGACATGCATGTATCTTCTGGATTTTTAATCCCAAAGGGCAGACAACCTTTTTTGCTTCGTACGTAGTGGTGAGCAATTCATTTGGCTTCGGAAGCATCTTCTTTATGAGGTTCAATAAATTCCCAAATGCTTTATCGGATACACCATTCTTTGTCTTCCACTATAGCAATTCCAGTGTTGTACCCAACTTTTTTTTGCCCCTCTTCGGCCATCGGGTATAGCAACTTCCTATGATCCTCAAGCATACGCTTGAACTTAACTTTCTCTTTTTCACTTTCGCATTCTTGTTGTGCATCACGAATGGCATCGCCAAGAGCATCACCGAGATCATCTTCTACTGCTACCTCTTCTTCACCTCCCCCATTGTAGTATCATTAAAGGCACCATACTGAGCAATAATGTCATCAATGTCTAAATCTTCTCCTTCACCTTCTTCTATCATGACCCCGTTTTCTCCATGCTTAGTCCAACATATATAGTTTGACATGAAACCTGATTTAAGCAAATGTTAATAAAGACTCATTGAGCTTGAATATTTCTTTAAATTCTTACATATAGCACATAGACAGTACATGAAACCATCCTGCTTATTTGCCTCGGCCACACCTAAGAAATAGTGCACGCCCTCAATAAATTCTTGGGAGCGGCGATCGGCATTGTACATCCAATGACATGACATAATCTGCATTATACGATAAATTATGAAAACCTTGAACATAATTAAGTATTTTATTACACAATATAGATGACACACACACAGTTGATTAATTAACTAAGCCTGGCTACAACGTAAGCAATCCCAACTATCACTAAACAAACTAAAACTACAATGCACTTCAGTAACATAATTATTTCATGACCGTACGCAACTAAAACAGATAAATCATTCTTCTGTTGAATATCAATAAGCTTCTCCTGCTGGCTCACTGCCTCATCATCAACAGCCGCTACCTCAAGCACACCCAAATTCTGCACGTATGTAGCATAATCTTCCTCCTAGTACCAACCATCGCATCCATTGCCCTCCCACTGAAATTAAAGCCAAAAAATATTTAGTCAAAAATATTCAAGAAAAGCAGGTCAATTAGCCATAATAATCAAATGCGTAAGAAACTCACATCGCGATCCGGGCACTTATAGAAAACACGACCCTTGTTGGGTCCCTGTCTCTTGACTCGGTACTCCATCACAATCTTCTTCTTACACTTGCCGCAGATAATGAGAGAGAGTTCTGGCCTCAGTCGTTTCGCAACCGAACGAGAGGCCAGGGATCCGGTACCAGTTGTCATATACTTTCTATACTTATTTTTACAAACTAGTGTAAATTTCACATTTTCTAAAATAATATATTTAAACAAAACTAAAATTATTTATTTATCTAACTAAACCATGAAATATGTACTATGTATAATAGTAAAATACCAAACTATCAAGTGATTTTACTATTGTAAATCATCATGTGATTTTGAGCTAAAAATGACATAGAAATCACATAGCTCAAAAAACATGTTTCAATAAATTACCATCCGTACTAGTTGACCTTGCTTACGTGATCATCTCGGTGAGCATTTCTCCACCGGACGGTACCGTACTTGGCTAAGGAAGAGCTCCGATTCTACGAGAAAGGCAACACGGTCTTCCACGACCATTGCCGCTCTCCCTCGTAGAATCAAAGCTCCTCCTTGACATCCGTTACCGCTCGGCAGAGAACATGCTCGCCGAAATGAACACGGTCCGCAAGTTCAACTAGTACGGATTTTCTATAATTTTCTAACTATTTTCTAAGTTTTTCATTTCATGGAAAATTTAATTCTAAAAAATAAAAGGCATGATTTCTAAGTATTTCATTTCATGAAAAAAAAATAATTCTAAGTGACCTGCTTGATATCGGCGAGCTCGCGGGCGTTTAGGTTGCCGAGGATAATAACATTTGTAGATGACATTTGTAGGTCTGAAGTTATCAAATATCCATCAAATTATAGCTCAAAAACATGTTTCAATAAATAACCATCCGTACTAGTTGACCTTGCTTACGTGATCATCTCGGCGAGCATTTCTCCACCGGACGGCACCGTACTTGGCCAAGGAAGAGCTCCGATTCTACGAGAAAGGGAACACGGTCTTACACGACCGTTGCCGCTCTCTCTCGTAGAATCAAAGCTCCTCCTTGACGTCCGTTACCGCTCGGCAGAGAACATGCTCGCCGAGCTGAACACGGTCCGCAAGTTCAACTAGTACGGATTTTCTACAATTTTCTAACTATTTTCTAAGTTTTTCATTTCATGGAAAAATTAATTCTAAAATCACGTAAGGCGCCGGGGATGAGGATGGCGCGTGCTCCAGCGAGGCGTGATTTTGATGAACTAATTTAACTTTTGTTTATCCAAACATATATGCAAATCATCATGTGATTTTGAGCTAAAAATGACATATAAAATCATAATAAAGTCCAACATATAAAGTTACATATGCATCTACATCGCAAAATGAGATAAGCTACTGATAAAACATAAGAGGATTAAGTTTGTTACCTCCAAAATCGAAAAGCAACACCAATGGAGGGGAAGAGAGCAAGAACAACAGCAAGCTGAAGAACAGAGGCAGTGAGTTTGAATGGAATGGCTTGGGCTCGGGGAGGAAGAAATGAGCTGGTCTATAGGCCGGAATAATTAGTCCCGATTAGGGGGCTAAACCGGGACTAAAGATTAATCTTTATTCCCGGAGCATCACCCAAACCAGGACTAAAAGCTTTAGTCCCGGCTGGTATTACCAACCGGGACTGAAGGTAAACCTTCAGTCCCGATTGGTAATACCAGCCGTTTACCTTCAGTCCCGGTTGATAATACCAGTCGGGACTAAAGATCCCTGCCCCGCGGACGACCGTTGGGCAGGGACTTTTAGTCCCGGGGGCAAAAAATACCGAGGCTAATGTCAAATTGGGACATCGTTCTAAAGTCTGTTCTCTAGTAGTGATATTAATTAATATTAAAGAGACAAAATTTCTGGCACTAATAATTTTTCGTCCAACTTAGCCTAAAATGACTTAATTAGGTCTCAGTATCAGCTCTGAAAAAAAAGAACCACCAATAGGCAGGACGACCCAGCTCAACTCGCGGGCGGCAATACAAAATAGAATGGACACGAGTTCTATCAAACAAAGGCTACCCTTAATAGAAAAGGTAAAGGTAAAGAATAAGATAATACTAAGAAATAAGTTCTAATAGGTTACAGATTCCTTCAGAATACAACATCTTCTATATCAATAGCGCGCAATATAGGATTTTAAAAAAAGAAAAACACATTGTTTCACCTAGGGCACTACATTTGATCGCAGAAAACCAACGACTCTAAAAACCAAATAATTAGACCGTAAGACACGTAGTCTAGGTAAATTAGCTTTGGTATTATTTTTCTTTTTCTCTAGCGAGGAAATAGAATAGAAGTAAAAAGGTTATGGTGAGGAATCGAACTAAAAAATAGTAGGAAAGGCGTAACCATTTCCACTACACTATGTCATTGGGTAGCGTTGGATTGGGAGTTAAGGTGGGGTGGGACGGTCCCGTCTCTGATTTATGGGACGGGACAACTTTATTTTTTGTTTGGTTGATAAGGGACGGGATCGATCCCATTTGAGTTTGATTGAAGGGATAAATAGGAATGGGATGGATGGTGGATTCGACGTCTTTAACAGCTGTTTAGTGGGACCCACATGTCAATCTCTTTTTTATCCACTCCCCCGAAGCCGAGCAGCATCGTTCCCCATCTCTTCTTGTGTTTTTTCTTTCTTTTCGTCACCCTCGTCTTCTTCTTATCCCCACGGCAACGTGCACCCGTGGCCCCTCGGCCCTTGCCGACCACACCCTCTGCCCAGTGCCGGCCACCAGAGATGGACCCGCGCGCGCCTGAGGCCACCCACTCGCCACACTACGACGTCCTCCACTGCTGCTCCTTCGCTCGTCGCGCCGCTTCTGCTCCTCCCGCCGCACCGCTTCCGCTCCGTCCGACGCTGCCGCTGCCCCGTCCTCCACCGTTGCTGCTTCGCTGACACGAGCAAAAATGGTCGGATCTCGCTACTAGATGGAGCCCGACCTTGCTCGTTGCTCAGCTTTGCCTAATCGGTCGCACGCCCCTAGGCCTGCCAGCCCGCCCACCATTAGGAGAGAAGAAAGGCGCTAAAGAAGAGGAAGAAGAATAGCACCGGGGAGAGAGAAAAGTGAGCACCCATTGGCCTCCCCTACCACAGTCTATGTGCCAGATCTCCAAAAAAATAGCGCCTTACCTATAGCCTTGTCTGATCGACAATGGCGCCCGTCAAGCCCCTGACCCTAGTCTTGGCAGGTGAGGGGCTCTTTGACTCAGGTACACCCATGTTGCATCCATGAAATGATGACCCGTCCTCATGCAGTTTACCTCGGTCGCACCTTCAATGTGCCTTCGCCTCCACCTAATAAAGTCAACTGAGGTTGCCGTTGTCCCTGCCTACCGTACAACGAGCTTAAGGCCACCGCCATCGAATGTAGACAATGAGAGGGATAAAAGTTAGAAATCGATAACGACTCCGTTGCAACGCACGGGCACTTTTGCTAGTTATATATAATGCATAGAAACTTGTGTCAAACTACTCCCTCCGTTCTTTTTTACGTGTCACACTAACTTTATCCTAAGTCAAATATTAGTATCTTTGACCAACCATTTTTGAAAAAATTATAGTTTTACAACATATAAATCATAGTATATATTATGAAAGTATTTCTCTCATAGTGAATCTAAAAACACAAATCTTATGACATGAATCTATATAATTTTTTTTTGAAATCAATAGTCAAAGATACAAATGTTAATTTGATTTAGGACAAAGCTAACACGACATCTAATAAAGAAACGGAGAGAGTACTTGCATCAGCACCAATGAGCTGTACTTTGACAATATATATAGGCACAACAACGTACTGTTCTAGTCAGCTACAAATGTATTTCTAACCTGCTCGATCAAAATCGCCATCTGCTTACGAAGTTGCCGCCGTGATTCAAACATGTGAGAAGAAATCACACTATATGGCCCTCTTTGGTATATATTCCGGTGGGCTCGGCTCCAGCTGACACATTTCACTGTTTATTGCAGCTAGTTTCTCTCTTCCTTCTCCCTCTCACAGCGCCAGTAGGAGCCGATAAAGCCAAAAAAAAATTAGCTTTCCCGGCTCCTACTGGCTTAGCTTCCTCGGCTCCGACTGGCGCCGTAGGAGGAAGAGAGAGAAAACTGGCTTCAATGAATTGCCGCAGCAATGAATGTGTCAGCTGAAGTCAGATCCACAAAAATCCATTCCAAAGAAGCCCTACTCTGAACCCTAACTAGCCTATGTCACTCTCTGATTTTCTGATTGGCCCATTGTTTCTGGGTTTTGTCGCTAGGAAACTGTGTCTTTGGAAATGTCGTGATCTTGGAGCTTTATCCTTTCTTTTGACCATGGAATTGCTGGAAGAATTGCCGAGAACACTGTCTAATCCGCCCATACCTTTTTGTTTTTTTTCCATTGGATATGGCATGTCATTTCTTATGCACTACTAAAGTCAGATGGTGCTCGTTTTTTACTTCTTGCGTTGGTGATTGAACTGCAGTACTACGGTAGCTATCATGCATGCTTGGTGTGCAGCATTCAGATAACGACCAAATCATCGAACCACAGTACTGTGGTAGCTATCATGCATTGGTGATCACTCTTTTTAATTTAGTTCTGGCTTCTAAAAGGGCTGGATATGAAGAAATACTTAAGTATTACTCCCTCTGTTCAAAATTACAAGACATTTTGGCTTTTATAGATATATAATTTTTGTTATGCACTTAGATATACATTATGTCTAGACGAGTAATAAAAAAGTTAATGTATCTATAAAAGCCAAAATATCTTATACTTTGGAACGGAGGAAGTAGAAGTTTTGCTTACTACCTATGACTAATAAAAATATTTATCTCTAGGCACTCACTGTCCATTTTCTAACGTGATACCCCGAGTTTTCTCTTTAGACATGGTACCTACATGGCTACATGCATGTGTCTTCAATACACATTTAGTTAAAACCTTTTGCCTAAATGATGGTGGCTCTTGTTACAGCTTATGTTTTGTGATGTCATGATTATAGATTTTGACTTTTAAATGTTGGTATTATTAGTTTTTATAGATTTTTTATCTACATGTTAAGTTCAACCTCTTGTGCTTTTAATGTACATTTTACTTAGAGCACCCATTTTTATATTTTCTTTTAGAAAAACAAGGATTGCGAGTCTTAGATTGTAATCTTAGTTACTGTGGTGGCTTAATTGCTTAAATGGTCATCTAGACATACAGTACAACACACTGCTCAAGATCGTGGTGGAGTTTGGAGTGACATCTAAGATAGAAATATGCTAGCCTTCAGAGGTTATTAATATCAAAATCTAACAATCATTGTTTATTCTAAATGAATTTCAAAAACCAAGGAGGCTCTATGATGAAACCATAACATAGGGATATGTTAAGTCCCGGGGTAAGAGGCTCCTGACCGAAGGACCCCCCGACTGACCCCTTCAGGATCGCTCGGGGGCTACACCCATCAGGTGCGCTCGCACGCACCTTCCGGCCAAGGACTAGGCAGAACCCGAGCACGCCCTCGGCCTCTGCTCGGGGCTCGGGGGCTCACCCTAGCCCCAGGCTCCCGATCAACGGTAGCCCGAGCCTGATCCTTGTCTCCGCCTCCAGCACAGGCCAAGGGTTGGGCCGAGAACCAGCGCCCCGAGCGCACAAGGCTCGGGGACTCCTCGGCGTCGCCCAACGGGTGCAGCGCTATCGTCCACTCTTCCGACAAAGTCAGGCACGGGGTGTGACACAAGGGGACAAAACCCTTCCACCGGCTTCAGGGGCTTCTGGGCCCGCTCGTTAGCCCCTCAAGCCAGACGCCTTCGCCACTAAGGAAGCCTCCAGAAGGTGCACCTGGTGGAGGCCGGTCCAAGCCGACAAGGCCTGACGGTCAGAACGTCAGAGTAGAGGAGCCGAACAACGCCCTGGGTTTCTCTGACTCCACGACAACTCCGAGGTCCATCCACGCCGTAGTAGTGCCCTCCTAGACTCCGGCGCACGTAGACCATAGACTAAGCCCCCCAAACTGCCATGTACCCGACCTACCTTAGTATATCAGGAGAGTTCGAATCCTACAGAGGGGGAGGATGAACAGAAACATAACAGATCATTCAGTCCTCACGACAACTCGAGCTTTGCACCGAGAGCAGAGCCAATCCGAGAGGAGCACCGAGAGCTCCTCTCTCGCCACCGTCTTCCTCCTCTCTGACGAGGAAGAGACCTCACCGCCGACGAGCCTAGGACTAGCACCGAGCGATCTCCTGCCAAATCTCTTATACTCCTCGTTGGAACCCCCCGATTTGGGTGCGCTTGAATATAAGGATCATCATCTGCTGGACGTAGGGCTCTGATAGCCCGAACCAGGATAAACCGCTGCGTCCTCTCTGTGTTCTTTATGTTCTTGAGTCCACCGAGACACCGGAGACCCACACTTAGTGACATCCGACAAACAACAATACTTGCCGCGGTTTCGATCCTGCGACACTATGTCACATTTGGATTACACTAACCTCCTGTACCAAAGAAAATGCGTAGCATTACTTTTATTAATGAAGTGCTTACAGTTATAGTAGATATATCATAATGTTGAGCCAAATGTATAAATTTATCTAAAGTAACCACTGGCATAAAATTATTGTTGTGCTAATAGAATTTAAACGAATTGATAGTGTTACTGATATATGAATCGTTAAGCGAACATTTCCATGATTCCTAAAAATGAGCGTACCCCGTGCAGAGAGCTCCCGCTCTGTGCGGGGTCTGGGGAAGGGTGTCAGTGGCAAGTCTTACCTTCGCCTGTGCAATACGAGAAGGCCGCGACTCGAACCCGGGACCTTCCGATCACAGGCGGTAAGACTCTACCGCTTGCACGAGGCCCGCCCTTCATTTCCATGATTCCTAAAACATATAAATATATTTTTTTTATCTCTCATACATGCATGTATAGTTGATTTGCATGATATCATAATAACAACTATAAGTTAGTCTTTTTCTTATGTTTTGGATTAATAGTGATGAAAGTGGGTAGTTCAGAAACATATACTTGTATACATGTAAGCAAATGTTTAAAATTTAGATATAGATTTTGATAGGATATTATTTTATTTTTAATAACGACATAAGTGGGTAATTTAGATATAAATTTAAGGTGTTACTCAGATTGCAGGGTGGACAGTTTAGATGCATATTTAGTGTGTCTTGTTAGAGTTAACGTGGATATTTAGATCTCTGATTAATAATAGTAGAAGATAATACATGTCGGTTGTAATATGCTGAACAAAAGGTCCTACTATATCGAAGAAGGAGAAATTGAACGGAGGGAGAGAGGAACCAAAATGGGACTGTATAACGTGACATGTAAGATCATTCACTTTAAAGGACTAATTCCCTCGTGCAGTCAGTTCTTTCGGCTCCACTGACTTAACGTGGGTTAATTAGTCTATGGATTGCAGTACTTTGCATTAGTCTTTTGTTCGGAAAAGGTTGAGACTTCATTTCTTACTTTTACAAACTTTTACAGTATAAATACCGACCATTCCGTAACTTTAGCCTGATCGCACCTACGTACAAGTCAAAGGTGCGCCAGATGAATGTATAGCAGCCAGGATGGCATATGTTGGATATGGTTAAATACATTTCCTCTGCCCATTTCAGTCAATGAAGGATTTTGCCATGGCCAGTCAAAGTTTACTTTGATGATCTGCTAGACTTAGTTTAAACCAAAATAAAATAGTCTCAATGATGACTACTAACGGTCCGGAACATTACAGATCTATAATGATATATTAGAAATACATGGACAAGTCGTGACAAAATATATTTCCCACCTTGACTGAATCTCTTCAGATAATGTTCCCTGTCCCATGACTGAAAACGAAGAACATACTGAGCTGGTAAATAATTTGATATACTTGTTTGTTCATATGAATATTATAGCTAACCCCTGGTTAGTAGGTACAGGCATCGCCAATTTATTGTCAATGGTTGGTAAGGGTGTCGATAGAGTAAATATCGATCGGTTCGTGGTGAATTAGCTAACAGGTAAAATTTCGTATACCTATCTGGCTATCTGCACTCGTAGGTAACATTCGGTAATGTTAACCCACAGGATTACCGGCTCAGGTAAGTTGACCACTCACCAGTCTTACCGAGTATCTGCAGTGTTGCCAAACATTCACTAGCTAAGCCGACCACGAACAAGCGTTGTCCGAATACATACACTATGGCTAGAGGTTGAAGAAGAGGGAGAACAGAGCGTACACACATAGTACAAGCACCAGCGTTGGCCGGAGCCCTGTATAGGAGATGGCAAATCTGAACTCTCTTTGTTGAGTTGCAGTGGCAAACTATATATACAACTCTATCCATCTAGTCCTAGTACAGCTACCATACTGCAACAGTGACTCGATAACACAGCAGGACTGACTTCTGCGCCTGTCCCTGCATGTGGCTACAGTACGGCAGGTGAGCCGTTCGGTGCTTGCCTCTACAGTGGCTACAGTACCACTGCAGGAGGCCTTTTCGACGTCGCTTTTCCTTTATGTGTTTACCCAAGAAAGCAGTAGATTGTCTAACAGGTAATCGATACGCATGTACATGTACCGATCAGGGTATGATAGCTGTGAGTATCCGCATCCATACTAACGGGTAAAACGACATATCCACACATGTAATTCGTGAGTAGAATCTTATATCCGTATATAATTTGGTAGCCACACCTCCTTCGGACACAATACCAGCAGATAACCACAGCCGACCCCTAATCATTGGAGACCATATCCTGATGGACATCTGAATTTCCGATGCATATCGAATCGTGTTTCGCCCAGCCCAACAAGATCACGCGAGAGAGGACTTCTGTCACTCTCAGTATTAATTCTGGACCTCTCTTGCCAAACGTGTTCCCTCCATCACTATGAATTATGATGAGCCGATGTCCTGATGGTAAATTAAACAGTTTTTTCATAGAGTTTGATCCTAACGTAACCAGAAGAGACAACATTGCGATAGAGCGAGGAGCCCATGTACTCAATTTAGTACTAGTAGTGCATTTTACTTCCAAAATAGTAGTAGTGCCAGGCCATGGCCAATATGACACGGCAGCAAGGTAAGAACAAACAGACAGACTACACGTTTACACGGATCACTGCTACAAGCTCAAAAAGGACGAACACAGAGCAACAACATATAATAATAATCTTCAAATCGCAAACGACATGAAGCCTTGAGAATACTGAAATACTCCCTTATTTATTTCTTTCTCGCGTACGGTACGGTGCGATCTCCTCCTCTTGCCTCTTGGCGCCGGCCGGTGGCGTCCGTCCTGCTGCTTAGCAGATGGGCAGGGGCTTGCCGTCCCACTCCTTGAGGCACTCGAGCATGGGGTCGATGAGCTTGCCCTCGCTGAGGGCCAGGAACACCTTGTTGCACTCCTCGCCGGGGGACTTGAGCTTCTCGCCGGTCAGGTACACTGCGCCGAGGTCCTGCCGGATGAAGCGGTACAGCGGGTACGACCGGCTCTCCTTGATCCTGTTGGCGATGGGCGCGGTGCCCGTCTCGAACGCCACGCGGGCGGCCTCCATCTCCCTGGGCAGCGCCTCCCGCAGCGCCTCCTCGAACCTGTTGATCTTGGAGAACACGGACGCGCTGGCGTCCTTCTCGGCCTCGCCGCTGGCGAGGGCGTGGTCCACCAGCACGGCGCGGATCTTCTTCATCAGGGGCGAGTTGGCGCTGCAGGGGTCGTCGTAGTACCCGTACACCGCCTCGCGGTCGATGGCGGTGAGCAGGGCCTTCTCGCTGAAGCGCGCGCTGTGGAGGTCGCCGTCGAGGCTCGTGGTCAGCACCTTCCTGGCCACCGCCATCACGCAGTTCTTGACGGCGCTCTTGAGGTTCTCCTCGAGGTGGCGCAGGTCCACGGCCTGGCACAGCGCCACCATGTACGTGGACGACATCAGCTTGAGGATGTCCACGGCCTCGGCGGTCTTCCTGGCGGAGACGAGGCCCAGGGAGTTGACGTCCTGGTTGTGCTGCTCCGCGCTCTGGACGTGGTTGGTGATGGGGTTCGCCAGGTACTGCAGCTCGGAGCAGTAGGACGCCATGGCGATCTCGGTGCCCTTGAACCCGTAGTCCAGGCTCGGGTTGCGGCTGCCGGCCAGGTTGGAGGTCAGCCCGTTGTTGTAGAACTCGTTCACCAGCTCGGAGAACTGCGCGAACATGAGCTTGCCGATGTTGGCGATGGCGAGGCGGGCGTTGTCCATGGACACGCCGATCGGGGTGCCCTGGAAGTTGCCGCCGTGCAGCGCCTTGCCTCGGTGGACGTCGATGACCGGGTTGTCGTTGACCGAGTTGACCTCGCGCTCGATGGACTTGGTGGCGGCGCGGATGACCTCGATCTGGGGGCCCAGCCACTGCGGCGACGTGCGGAGCGCGTACCTGTCCTGCTTCGGCTTCAGCAGCGGGTCCATGGCGTTCACCTCCTTGGCGTGCTTCATGAAGGAGCTGCCGTCCAGGATGTGCTCCATGATGGCGGCGGACTCGATGGACCCCGGGTGGTGCTTCAGCTTGTGGGTGAGGTGGTCGGTGTACTCGGGCTTGCCGTTCATCACCTCGCAGAAGACGGCGGACAGGACCGACGACAGGACGGCGAGCACGTTGGCGTCGAAGCACACCATGGCGGCGAGCGCCGACCCCACGGACGTGCCGTTGACGATGGCGAGGCCCTCCTTGGGGTTGAGCTTGAAGAAGCCGCCCTCGATGCCGGCCACCTTGAACGCCTCGGCGGCGTCCACCTTCCTCCCGTCCACGGTGACGGCCTGCGCGTTGGGGCGGCCCGTGATGAGGCCGGCGATGTAGGACAGCGGGACGAGGTCGCCCGACGCCGTGATGGTGCCCCGCAGCGGCAGGCACGGGCTGACGCCCGTGTTGATGAGCTTGGTGATGGCCTCGAGGATCTCGAAGCGGATGCCGGAGTAGCCCTGGAGGAGGGTGTTGATGCGGACGAGCATGGCCGCGCGCGAAACCTCGGACGGGAGCGTGTGGCCGTCGGAGCCATTGCCGAAGATTCCGGCATTCAGATGCCTGGTTGGTTTGGTTGGAGAGGAGAAAACAAACAGATCGAGCGAGCTTATGTCAGTTGTAATAATGCAAAATGTTCAGAGAATCTAGCTAGTATCGGCCTGTCAGAATTAATGAGCTGCTGACAGGCATCATCGGCAGCAGCAATTGCATGTTGCAACGACCGGACGGCCGGTCGTTGCCAGTGGGCACTCATCAGTGACTCACATGAATCATTTGACGCTGCAACCACTACGCTGACAAATATACTTTACTGCAACAGCAAGTAAGCAGAGACGTACACGTGGTCTCGTGAGATTGGCAGTAGTAGTACAGTACCTGAGCAGCTCGACCTGGAGCGCGGGCCCGTCCTTGGTGCGGCGGTGCGAGGTGCCGCCGAAGCCGGTGGTGACGCCGTAGATGTCGCCGCCGTGGGCGATGCAGTCGAGGATCCACTCGCTGCTGGCCTTGACGCGGGGGCGCGCCTCCTCTTCCAGCTCGACGGCCACGCCGGACGCGTCCTTGGCCGCGGCCACGGCCGCCACCTGGCCGACCCGGAGGGTTGAGCCCTCGATCTTAACGACGGGGTCGCGGAACTGCGCCACCATGCGCTTCACCTCGTCGAGGTGGCTCCCCGTCAGCTCCGCGGCCGCCTTGCCCCAGTTGAGCGGGTCGCTCTCGAGGATGGCCGTGTTGCTCGCCATTTCGACCGGGAGGAGGAGATGTGTAACGCTAATGCGGACGGTGGTTGGAAGAAGAAGAGCTCGGGACTCGGGAGGCAGTGGTGGTGGACTCTGGAGCTCTTCCTGGAGGGAGATGGAGCGGGGGCGAGGAGGTTATATAGGTGGCATTAGATTAGCGATGGCAGCGGAGGCCAGGGGGGTTTAGGTGAGGCCGGGTGTTGGTGGGTTAGTTGGCGACCGGGTTGGTGAGTTGAGTGGTGTGGTGGATCTCTCATCCCAGAGTGGAGTGAGATTCTTTTTTTTCTTCTTTTTTCTCTTGACAGGCCTGAGTGTGTGCGTGCAGGTGACTGTGTATTGACATTGTTGAGCTGAGGTGCTCTGAAGTCTCATCTAGCGTGCGTTGGTTAGGCCTGAAGGGTAGGTTGCGATGGAGGCAGTCCAACTACAGCGTGACTCTGTCTCCGGGAGCCGTAGAACCCATTGACCTGATTGATTAATCCACGGGCGCCATCTGATCCTTGCCGAATCCACGCTGTTTCTTTAAAACAAAAACTAAGGGCTTATTTTGGCAGAAACATTTCGGATCCAGATTCTCTCAAAAACGTTTGGAATGACAAATTATAATCACTAGACCGTTTAGTTGTACAAAATCATTTCGAAAGCACGGTTCACTGATTCACATTCATAGGACGAAAAACCAGAATAGCTTGGAATAGTTTCTACCAGAAACGTTTCGCTCGTGTGTTGTTTAGCACCGATTTTTAGGTTCTAGGCAAGAATACGAAACGTCTCAGCCTTCCAAACCGTCCCTAAATTTCACAAGAATGTTTTAATAGGGTTTAATAAAGGAACTTTAATGTCATAAATTTATTACCTCAAGATTTGTGCTTTATGATGGTCAGTACATATGCCAAGAAAAATTCAAGTACTCTATCTTTATACCTTCTTAGTAACACATGAATATTTGTTTATACCACGGTTAGTTTTTTGGGCAAAGAAAACATATCTTTATATTGCTTCGAAAAGTTATTACATTCGAGACTAATTGTACGTTGCACACAACTACCATATTCCCTCCACCCCTTTTTATCTGTCATTCTCGCTTCGGATAAGTCAAATATCCTCAAATTTGATCAAATATATACAAGAAAATATTAAAATTTATGATACATAATTACTATCATTAGATAAATTATTGAATCTGTTTTTTATAATAAATTTATTCTGAGATATAAATGTTGCTAATATTTTGTATAAACCTAGGCAAACTTAAGAAAGTTTGACCGACATAAATACCATAACAACAGATAATAAGGGACAGAGGGAGTAGTTAGTTACCGTTGGTTTACATTGAAAGTATAGTTAATTTACACATGTGTAGTTTTTTCAGTAAAGATGGTGTAAAAATTGTGGTGTCATAACCTCTCCTAACACTTATTTGTTTTGTCGCCACAAAGTTAGACTTAAATCTACTATGACACAAAGAACTTAAAAAATTGAATGCCAATAAATCAAAAAATGGCAAAAACACTGTTGTGGAACTTGTTTATTCCATCATGAAATTTATGCAACTTTTATATTCATTTCATATTGCATGATATGGAAACAGACAGTTAGGAAGAGTGGAACTGCATACACGTGCAATTAGGGATGCTTGTATGTTAGCAATGCAAGTGGAAACAACCCCTACTAGTGGAAATAGCCCCTGCTAGCACTCAGCTTTCCTCCTCTCCCTTCAGAGGTTGTTTGGTCACACTCTTTTTTAACACAGGAAAGAGCTTATATTTCAACCATGAGCATGATTACAATCAGAGTCCGAGGCTTCCGACACGTAGGTTGGGACACCTTCGGACAGAAAACAAGATGAAAACACTCTCCTGCTAAATTGCCCTAAAGCATGAGTCACTCCATTAGCACTCCTGTGACATTTTGTGACTTTGAAATCTTGAAAAAGTCTCAACGTTTCTTTTGCCTGCTCCATGATGATGCAACTAGGGGATCGATTTAGAATGTTTTTGCTAAGTGCTTGTACTGTAGCTAGGCAATCAGATTCCAGCCATATAGGTCCCGTAGAGGTCGAGAGAGCCTTCCGGTTTCCCATTAATGCCACTAGATTTTCCGCTTCTTCAACTGAAGCACATAAGCGGTCGCTAGTGCAGCCTGATGATTCCTAGCAACATAACCCAAGCTTGCCTGTCGCGTGATAGGATCAAAGTATGCATCAACATTCAGTTTGATCCATCCTGGAGGGGGAGGTGTCCAAGGATACCTTTTCTGGATTGTTCTTTGATCATTCTGGCACAGGAAATTTGGATTTGAAGTGTATGGGTTTTTCCCTTTAGCATTAACCGGAGGTGTTGTATCTCCATCAAGTTTCAGAGAGCGAAGATAGTTTTCCAAAAAAAATTACCGAAACAGAGATGGGGCATTGGCCATTCCCGAACACATTGTCATTCCTGTGATGTCAGATTCTTCAGAACAACATCAATTTTACTCTGATATCAATCCATATAGACCGAGAGAAATTGTGGTGGAAAATAAACCCTCCAAACCCACATGGATCGGGGTGAATCAAAGTCCAGCCAAACAAGCCAATGTATACGCTCATGTACATGATTTTTACATCAACATCTTTGGCCACACGGATCAGAAGTACTACTTTTTTATGGAACAGGAGGGATTGCCTCCTGCTGAGATTTATTAGAACATGCAAAACAAACTCACTCTCGTTTGTAGGAGGTTTCACGTGCCTCTGTGTATGTGTGTGGGTGCTATTGGTCATCCTTGTTTTGGTGGTTTAGCTATGGATACCAATTTTCGCATTGGTTAATTGTAGGAGGTTTCTTGTGTTTCGTCTCATCCACGTGTGGCAGCAAAGTTCTCCAGATACGAGTTTCATCACTGTAAATTCTTTATTTTTCAGTTTGTTTCATATTTTTATGCACGGATGTACTCTTTCCATCCCAAATTATAAGTCATTTTAACTTTTTCCTGAGTCAAAGTATCTCAAGTTTGACCAAATTTGTATAACAAAATTATAACATTTATAATACCAAATAAGTATCATTAGATTCTTCATTAATTATATTTTCATAGTATATCTAGTATTTGATGTCATAAATCTTTATAATTTTCTCCATAATTTTGGTCAAACTTAAGATGTTTTGACTTTCCAATAAAATTGGAATGACTTATAAGTAATTTGGAACGGAGGGAATACCATGTTTTTTACTCTACTAGCAAATATGCCCGTGCGTTGCAACAAGACGTACAACTTATGCAGTTATAAGAATAACTTGAGACTTTAGATTAGTCTTTTGTTCCAATTCATTTTACAATATCTGAATGCATACTTGAATAACTCGTTTGGGAACTGATGGCTTCGACATTTATCCAATGATCATGGGTTTCAATTTCTCTTGGACTCGGACGCTGAGGCCAGACTTTCATACTCCGTCTGGACATGCGCTACACTTACTCATATTTGCCCGAGAGACTTGAAGATTTTAATTAGTGATCACGTTATACACTCTAATTTACAATCACACAGTACTCTAGTTCATATAGAGAATGAGAAACTACCTAAACATATTTTGTTTTATATATTACGTATGGATTTATCACATATATGTGCTAGCGTGGTAGCAGCTCATCTATATGTATGTATATATAAAAATTAAAATAGAAAAAAATCAGGATCGTATTTTTTTATCAGAAAGGATCGTATATTAAGAGAAAGAAAAGAAAGAGTGACCGTTTGATTTTGGCTGGCCGGCCGTATGCCCGTGGCTACAAAGGAAAGCTAAAAAATGGGGAAAAAAAGTTACCGCAGACTATTTATATTTTTGCATTTGGATTAAGATTTCTATTCCGGTTACTCGAAATTGGAGAGATCTAATTGAATTAAGATCTCTAGTTGTTCATATTATTATATTTTTCCTATTTGGATTATGATTTCTATTCATCCAAATCGGAGAGATTTAGATTAGGCTTCCTAGTTATATAAAGAGAAAGGCTATAGGCGGTTTTTCACATTCATAAAGTTAGTTAAGAGATGATCGGACAAAAAAAAAAATAGGTGAAGAGAAATTTTACACATATAGATGATAATACTATGATAATCTTCCGGTCGTGAAAAAAGAGAACGAAAGTGAGCGGTCACATTTCCAGGTGCATGCTCTCCCGCTCCCTCAAGTCTGACCAACCCTCCTTCCAACCCCGGCCCGGTGTCACATCAAACAAGCAGCAAGGAGTCCCACGGTAGGCCACAGATTTAGGTTTGGATACCAGGTTTTTCTCACGGACGCGTTAATTTTTGATCGGGACGACGTACGGGGCAGGGCACACGCATATATAAGTGCAGCGCTTCTGATCTGAGTATAAGTCGTAGGTTTGCTTGTGTACGTATAGTGTGAGTGTGGTGTGCATGTGTAGGATTGGTGTGTGTCTGTACATGAGCACATACTACAGTTATACCCAGACGAGAGGCACCAACAAAAAAAAAAAAAAAAAAAAGTGCAGCGCTGCCACTGGGTCATCACCACCGTACCCCTAGACCGGAGCACGTTCCGGTTTGGTGCACCGTCGCTGGCGCGGACGACGCTTGCCGGCTCGCCCGCGCGGTCACGTAGCGCCGAAGACAGCTCGGGCTCTTCTTCGTCTCAGCGCAGCCGACGGACGCCGGACGGGGATCAAAATCGATCCACGGGTCTCACCAACCCAGAATGAAAGGGAGAAACAACGGGCCGGCCGGGGGTGGTTGTTGATGTAGCTGCTGCTGCTGCTGCCCCGATCCCCTTTTCTCGCTGTCGCGAGACGGACATGGTTGTTGGGACCTCCATCGGGCGCCCCTAGCTAATAATTCTCCTAGCTCGTTCAACCAATAGGAGCGACCCTGCCCTTTGCTTCCGTAGCGCCGTGGCGGACCGTTTCGTTGTCGTCGTTTCGTGACCTTCATACTTTCGCATATAGCGTCACGCGCCGCGCGCCGTCGTCGTCCTGCTACAAAGTACTGACGGTCGACACCGGTGCTTGCTTGTCTGTGTTTAATGCCCCCCTCTCTCTTTTTTCAAAATGCAAGAACGGGTTAGGGCCTGGTTTCCATAAGTCAGGTGACTGAAAACTAATGACTTATAAGTCATGTATGTTTGGTCGTAGATGACTTATAAGCTGTGGGCCCCACGTAGAAAAGGGTGACTTATAAGTTTTAAGCAGGGGTGAACCAACTTATAAGCAGGGGTGACTTATAAGTTGGTGGTGTTTGACAAAATAAGTCACTTATTTTACTTTTTAACTTATAAGTAGATGACTTATTTAAAACAAAACATGGCCTTAGTTGTATGGAGCGGACGAGGTGTCATGCACATGCAGGCCATCCGGCCGTGCATCACATGTGTATGTAACTGGTTGCATTGCATATTTGCATGTGTATGTAACTTCGGAGTCGTGATGAATCGTCGTATTGATCTACTCCCTCCGTCCCATTGAGTTTGTCGTTGGAAAACCGTGTCCCTCTCACAATCCCGCTTCCCGAGCGACAAACTCAATGGGACGGAGGGAGTATGTCCACATGTGCCATCACTAGTTCACTATCAACTGAGAAAACCGCAGTAAATAAAGCACCTGGTATTAGCATTTAATTTCTACAGCTTACAGTGTACGCAGGTACTATAACACAAGTGAGAATGAAGTTGGAAACTATACATATTTGCAACTTGGAAGTTGGAACTACTAGCTGGGTGTCAAAATTTTGGGTGAGATCGGTTCGGAACGAGACGCCTGCGGTTGGCCTACAAATAAATTTGTAGCCGCGTGCTTTTTGTTTCCACCGTGGCAATCCCTGGTGTAGAGCGTTGCACCAAACCTCTACTAAAGTGCTAAAACTTTGAATTGAATAAAACAAAGTTACCAGCAGTAGTCCCGTCTTATTACCAACCTGGGTTCTGAATCTCATTTTTTAACCAGCATTACTTTGGTACTTTGCAGTTGTTTCCATCTCAAACAGTGAAATGAAGACGGTAGGACTATGAGCCAGGAAGCGCTACGCTGAAGGAGTAAACAAGCGCTTTTATTGAGCATGTTCGGTCAACAGTACATGGATCAACATGCTTGGATCTACATGACTGTGTCTAAATTACCATTTATGCTATTATAAAAAATACAATATCCTTGAATCTACATATAACTTACAAACATATGTTATTAAAAAATGTTTAAATAACCATAAATTATCTATATATGTTTTTAAAATTACCCAGTTCTATTAAATTAAATATGCATGCATGCATGACCGATAATTATATATATATGCTGTGTTTCAACAATCAAAAAATATTTCTTAACGACTCACATTGGTACAGTAAAAGATTATTAAAATTATATTGATATATATGACAATAATTTATATATTTTTTATTTATACAAATTTGGCATCGTTTATCAACTTTCAAGTTCTTTGCCTTGGGCCTAGTTTCTTTGATAGTTTGTTCGTTGCTAGAATAAGTGGGTTGCATGGGCTATTATTGCCTGCCTATTCCATTCAGGGCTCCGTATCGTATGCAAACCACCATACTTGTGCAAACTTTGCAAACTAATGATTTGGACCCCATGATGCTCATTCGAAGGCTGTGGAGAGAGGTGGGACTTTTTTACATTTAACAGCCCGCCAGGCACTAGTAATTGTGTTTTATTTTCCAAATGACCCCCCTAATCGCTCGATGCTCCAGTAGAATCGAAGCCCCCTAATCGCTCCAGTCTTGTCGAAGTCAGCCGCCGCCGGTCCATCTTCGACTCTACTGCCGCCGCCGCTCCTCGTCATGACTCACCGGCCGCCGGACTCGGAGATGCTGCCCACGAACGCCGCCCCATTGCTGCCCACGAACGCCGCCCCGATGCTGCCCACGGTTGCGCACTGCCCCGATGCAGGTTCGTTTCTGCCCTCCTATAAGACTGCCGTCTTGACTTTCATCTCGAGTAGGATCATTGTTAACGTCCTTGCATGCTCTGATGGTGAACCTGCAGTCGTCGTTGATTTTGCGTCCTTTGAGGCCACCAGCATGGATAATGCCGGCATGACCATCATGGACGTCGATGTCGGAGTTGGAGCCTACCTTGAAGAACCAAGCACACCACGGGCAACCTCTTCTCCTAACATAGCAGATAGTTGCAAAGAACATTCGAAGCCTATGGTTGGAATGACATTTGATACACTCACAGACGTGGAGAATTTTTACAAGGACTATGCACACGAAGCTGGTTTCTCTGTTCGTGTTGGTCAGCACAAGAAGCAAAATGAGGAAATATTTTACAAGCGGTTTTTTTGCTCAAGGGAAGGGTACAGAAAGGAGAAGGTACACGATGTTAGTGATCAATCCGGGAAAAAAAGGAAGACATCAAATGTGGTGGAAACCCGATGTGGCTATGAGGCACATATTGTTGTTAAGCTTAGTAGTGACAAGAAGTATCGAATATTTTCAATGTTTGAGGAGCACAACCATGGTTTTGTGTCGCCAGATAAGAGGCACTTGCTAAGATCCAACCGTCGTGTTAGTGAGAGGGCAAAGAGTACTTTGTTCAACTGTCATAAGGCTAGCATTGGCACGTCCCAGGCATTTCGCCTTCTCCAAGTCAGTGATGGTGGATGTGAAAATGTTGGTTGCACGCTGAGGGATTTGAAGAACTATTATCGTGACCTGAGGAGCAAAATCAAGGATGTTGATGCACAAATGTTTGTGGGACAACTTGAGCGAAAGAAGGAAGTAAATCCTGCCTTCTTTTATGAGTTTATGGTGGATAAACAAGGACGACTTGTGCGTGTCTTCTGGGCAGATGCCATATGCAGGAAAAACTATTCTGTTTTTGGTGATGTGCTTTCGGTAGATTCAACATATACTACTAATCAATATGATATGAAGTTTGTGCCATTTACTGGAGTCAATCATCACTTGCAAAGTGTTTTTCTTGGGGCAGCATTCTTGGCTGATGAAAAGATCGAGTCATTTGTATGGTTGTTTCAGACCTTTCTTAAGGCTATGGGTGGAGTAGCACCTCATCTAATCATAACAGATGAAGATGCGAGCATTAAGGCTGCTATTGCTCAGATTCTACCAAATACAGCTCATAGACTTTGCATGTGGCATATCATGGAAAAGGTACCTGAGAAGGTTGGGCCCACCATAAGAAATAATGAGGAATTCTGGGAAGTATTAAACAAGTGTGTTTGGGGCTCTGAGAATTCAAGTGAGTTTGTATCTGAGTGGAATTCTATCATGATAAAGTATGAGCTGATTGGAAATGAGTGGTTTTCCGCAAAGTTTGACATTCGAGAATCATGGATTCCAGCATACTTTATGGACATACCTCTAGCAGGACTTCTTAGGACTACATCACGATCGGAGAGTGCAAATTCTTTTTTTAACCGTTTCATTCATCGAAAGTTATCCTTTGTTGAGTTTTGGCTAAGGTTTGACACAGCTTTGGAGTGCCAGTGCCAAGAGGAGTTGATAGCCGATAATAAAAGTCGTCACACCAATCCTAAATTGATGACACCATGGGCCATGGAGAAGCAATGTAGTGTCGTATATACTCATGAAATTTTCAGCAAGTTTCAGGAACAACTCATAGTTGCAAGAGACCATTGCATTATTCAAGGGATTTCGGAGTCTGAAGATATGAAAACTGTTACCATCAGCAGCCTGTCTGGAAAAGAGCGGGTGGTTCAGATGAACAAGTCAAACATGTTTGGTATGTGCTCCTGTAAATTTTATGAGTCCTATGGCATCCCGTGCCGTCATATCATCCAAGTGCTTAGAGGCGAAAAGCAAAATGAGATACCATCGATTTATTTTATGAAGAGGTGGGACAAAAGGTGTAAAAGGTGAGTTGACACGGCTGATTTATTTTCTATTCAAAAATTATTTTGTATGTGCAATAGTGTTGATCGGATCTTTATTTTCATAGAGAACTCTTCTTCGATGACGAAGGTAACCTTCTCGATGAAAAAGCTAAAGATCCTATGGAGGTGGCAATGCGGAGAAAAATTTCAGATTCACGCAACAAGTTTGAAGATCTTATCCAGATGGCCAAAAACTCTGAACAAGGAATGGAATTTTTATATTCTAGTTTAGCAAACCTTGTAGAACCTCTTCAAAATATCATTCCTGCTGCTACAGTTAATAAACAAGATGAGTTTGAAGCATTCCTTGGTGGCAAAATCCCACAAGAAGTGGAGATACATCCACCAAATGATATCAACTCCAGAGGGCGATGCAAAAGAATTAAAAAGGGCAAGGAGAAGAAGGCACCAAGAAAACGGATGTGTGGAAAATGCAAGCAATTAGTGGATCATGACGCCCGTAATTGCCCAAACAATGCATGATCATTCCTAGTGTTAATAGCTTCATGCTTTCTAAAAGTATCCTGTGTGTTTTGCTTTTCAGAAACAGAACCACTGTCCGTGTACTCTAAAATTGTTTGTCACTGTACTCTGAATTTGTTTGCTTGATACAGGAAGACTCTGAATTTGTTTGCTTGATACAGGAAGCATTCAGTAAACCAATCAGAAAACAAAGATGAAGTATAACTCTATGAAAAAGAAAACAAAGAATCGAACACATCCTTTTGTTCAGCACCGAGCATGGCAACTGACATACACTTCTTACATGGCTACATCAACATTGAATGTAGCAATGAATCTATGCACACAGCACATAATTCTGAACACATGCTGAAATCAATTTTATTTCAATCTTCAGAACACAGAATTCACATGGTTACATCCTTTTGTTCAGGCATTACACACAGAAGGCACAATTGCCATTAGCATTACACAGATCACCAACTCGAGTCCTGCAAACAGATCACCAAAACAACACTGAGCCCTGCAATTTCAGGCATTACACACAGAAGGCGCAACTCGAGCACTGAAACAGGCAACACAGCTCTGAGCATGGCCGGGCAGCCTCCGACACGGCGTCGTGGCGGGCGAGGTTGATCCTGGTCGTGGCAGGCGAGGTGGAGGCGGGTCGCGTGGCCCAGCGCGGAGCAGCCTGGTAATGGACCGTGGCGTCGGGGTACAGTTGAAGGAGAGGCAGGTCGCCGTGGCCCAGCACGGCGCAGCCTGTGAGCGGTCGGCGTGAGCAGGCCGGCGGAGGGCAAGAGCGCAAGGGGGCGCCTCCTCCTCCGGGGGTGCTCCTGCAGGGTGGCTCCTCCGGTGGCCGCCTGGCGGAGGACTCGCGGCGCAGGAGAGGCGGCGGCCGACGTGAGCGGGCTGGTGGAGGGGGCGCGCGCAAGGGGGCGGCTCCTCTCCGGGGCGCTCCTCCTCTGGCCGCCTGGAACGGAGGAGCGACCGACGAGAAGAAAGAGCGACGGGGAAAGAAAGATGGGGTCGCGACGGGGGGAAAGGAAGATGGGGTCTTTTTTGCAAAACGGACTGAGGGCTGGCGGGCGTTTAATCGTAAAATTACCCCACCTCTCTCCGTAGCCACTGGATCTCAGATCGATGGTTCGAAACGGAAGTTTCCAAGGTTGCACAGCAACCTTGGTTTGCATACGATACGGTGCCTCCATTCAGACCCTCAGTGGATCCTTTGTTGAAAAATGTCACATTTACATAAACTATTGTCAAAGTCTAGCTTTCCTCTTTGAACTCTAAATCGGACATCACCCCTATCTCCCTGAGCTCTCAAACTCTTTTAAATTACATTTCTATCCTGATTGCTAGTGGATTTCTAGGTAGTTCCATCATTTTATAGTTTAAAAACAGTAAAGTATGGTAAACACATGATAATTTTTTAACTCATGGAAAAATATAATGTCTCTAAGCTTCTAAAATTCCCAAGAAAATCATAAAGGTAGATTGCAACATGATAAACCCAAATAAATATTTATAGCTTGTGAAAATGTTCCTAGAACCTTTCAAAATTTAGATTTAGCTCTAGAAAAATAGGAAAATATCCAGAAAATGTAAATGTGTTTTGAAAACTATCGATAATAAAACATAATACAACATAAATTAATGTTTAATGTATTAGTCATGCTATGCAATTATGCTAGTTGCCTCTCATGTATTTTTGATAAAGTTTTCATAAACATTTTCAAATCTCGACTATAATCTTTTAGTAATTTAAAAAAAATCTAGATTTTTATTATTTTTCTAGAGATAAATATAATTTTATGGACCTTCTAAAGATATTTCACAAGCTCTAAACATTTTGTTTGGGTTTTATAATCTCCTCATACATTGCTAGGATTTTCTTTTGGAATTTTTTAGAAGTTGAAAACACATTTCATAGTTAAAAAACCTTATCAGATGTTTGTCAGCTTTTAACAAAAAGAATAAAACCGTCTTAAAAACCGTTTCCAACGGGGTAGGTAAGCTGTACAATATTGAGAGCTACAAATTTGGTGTAGACCACGTCAACAACTGAGGTTATTTGAAAGATTCAAAAAATCAATTTTAAAATTAATGAACTTAAAATGAGTATTTAGGCCTCTAAATGATGCTAGATAAAAAAAGTTGTGAGCTACAAAGTTATAAATCTTATTGGGAACTACAACTGTAGTATAGATTATATCAACATCAGAGGCCCTATGAAAAATTCAAAAAATTAAACTTTAAAATCTAATAACTTAAAATGAATATAGTAAATAAAAATGTTTATCAACTACAAAGTTGTAGATCATGTCAAGCTCTATAAATTTGATATAAAGTTTATATTCATACAACCTCATATGAAAAAAGTGTGCTTTTTTATATAAGAGAAAGAGAGAGACCAAGTTATAGGTAAGTCACACTACCACATCAGCAAAACCATCGAATAAACCAGTTTGAAATGATGAAAGGTGCATTTATTAGGTTTTTAATGCTAAATTAATGTGTGTATGTTGTCTGATATTAAAGTTCGAGGAATCTTTTAAATTCAACGACTAATTCAGGGGGTGAATCAGACTTTACTCTAAATACTTTTGAGAGCTGAGAGAGGTAGGACGTTTGGTTTTATAATTTGAAGAGAAAACCTAGACTCCGCTTATATAGTTCATTCATCAACAGGTAAAACCAACGTTTTGTCATTTGTTTGTGCCCAAAATTAGGCCGACACTGTGCCTACTAGATGGCCTTGTGGGCTGTTATTGTAACGAGTTCTTTCCAGGCCTGCGTGGGCCGCACGGCGACAACGCGAGATACGGCCCAGACGCCATGAGGCTCATTTCGACGGCGTAGGCGACATGGGCGCCAACCATGGTGTACGTTGGCGAGGACTGGGGCTGCGTCGCTACGAGCCTACGACTACGAGGCACGTGCCGTCGGGGACTGGTATGGGCACACTGCACGTCTGCACCCATGCCGCTGCATCGTGGGGCACCTGGGCAACGGATTCTCTGGTGCGCAAGACCCCTCCCTCGCCTAGAGCCCTAGACAACAACGACCGATGTTCGGGCAGTTATTGGAAGAAAGACATGTTATTTCGGCCACGAGTTGCATTGCTTTATTTTTAGATTTAGGCCTAAACCATTACACGGAGTAGTTTTAAAAGATTCCTTTCATTTTAACACCAATAGATTTACCCTCTCCTTCTTGTTCTTCTTTGAACTCATTGTTCTAGCTCATCGTCACTCATTCCTCAGCAAAGTCACCACATAAATGGTTCAAAGCCTGCAAGAGACAAATTTCACTATCATGCTCTACCTCTTTATCCAAATTAAACATGCATCTTCTAACTACTTTTGGTGAAACCCGAAGCCTACTCATCTCAATCAACGGAACCATTAACTAGCTCAACTGATGAACTCAAAGAAATACACGCATTATTGCTAATGTTTCTGACAATTTTATCATCAAATGAAAGGAACGAATTACATGCTAATGCCTGAACGTCTTTGGGTAATCCCCGAGGTCGTTGCGTACTTGCATGCTTTAAGTTTTGCCGCTCGTTCCATCAAATTTTGGTCCATCACCACAGCACTCCGTTTGCAACCACGGCTAGTTGCGTTGGCAGGCACGTTATTTTCCGGTTTAGGAACAGGGGTTTTCACGTTGACGTTTCTCGGTTTCTGTTAGCATCCTTCGGAGATGAAGTTGCTCTTAGCGTCTAGTGTGGCCTCAGCAACCCACCCACGCCTTGTTGCTGGCAAATAGCATCCGCGGGCTAGTGGGCTAAAGTGCCACTATTCGTCCTGTTCACTTGGCTTATAAGCCGTATTTTTTCAGTCAACGAATATTATTTTTCTTTCACGACAAATTAGCCAACCGTACTTTCAGCCATGGCTTATCAGCCAAGCGAACAGAGCAATTGGCCGCAACACAGCCAGTGCCCAATGAACTAGGCCTCAATTCCATAGACTGGACAGCCGGCGCTAACGGCTATTCGAGTAGTTAGCCAAATTTCCATCACTGTAAGTATCATCACTGGTTGCATGCACAACCCTTATTCAGTTCCCGTAGTGCAATTTTACTTCTGTTTACTTACCCACACAAGATGTATCTAGATTTTTTTTAGAAAGGACGGCAAAAGCTTTGCCGTATTTTTATTAGACGAAGAAAAAAAAACAACAATTTACAGAAACACAAAAGAGCTAGAGATTACACTACCTCGGCTCGCAGGCCGACCACCCCACTGAAAACTACCGAAAACGAAAACCTTTGGAGGGAGAAGACTACTGAAATCACCGCCCAAACACCTCGAAACGAGGCAAAAGAAAACACCATGGATAACAAAAACACCCCGGGAACACAAGAACACTCGACTACAACTAAACGGCATTAGCATTTGGCCTAGGAGCCAACTGGAGTTGCTCTATGTCCTCCTAGATGTATCTAGATTTGGAACCGAAGAGTATAGAAAACTATCAAGTTGGCCCGTGCAAATGACGCGGGGAGCTAGTTTGCTTATTGTACTATTTCATTTTTTTTATTTTAATATCCTTTTTAAATAGTTTCATTTATTTATTTTGATTATAATTGTTTTATGTCAATTTGCCTTTATCTATTTGCATGAACTTCAACTTTGACTAGCTAGTGTCATCTTTCTCGTCTTTTTCTTTTTCTATTATGATCTCCTGACTAAGCAATTTATGCCGAGGCCAAATCAAGTAGCCTTTGATCTCATCTTAATGAGATCCATTGGAGATAAAAACCACTTTTAAAGTCTTTATCTAGTTCCTTAACTCTCTTATAGATTTAAATTTTAGATGATCTTGCTTCTTCTATTATGGACCTATACTTTATTTTTCCCCTATATTATCATTTTATGAGTCATAATGCTTTACATGACTTGGTGCCATCATTTAGGAGCTTGACACCACCATTTAGTTCTACGTAATCACGAGTTAACTTAATAGACAACTTATACAATGAATTGTCCTATTATTAGTTGTATCATGGTAACTCACATTCCTTAATTTGTGCATAGAATAGAAGGAGCCTTGTGAGTTACACGACAATCATAACTCATATAATGGTGTTGGATTAAAAAAAAATCTTCGGCTACTATTGTGCTCGGCCGCCGGTGCTTACAATGGACGTGTTTGGGACCGCATTCCAGCCACCGTGCTGTGCTAGATCTGTACCGCGGCCTCCACCTCGCGGTAGTTTAATCTAGTGGCCTTTGTCTTCATTGGTGGAAACAATCATCAATTCTGGTGTAGTGTTTGGTATATGTTTGGCGGGATTTTCTCGATTCTCGCGATGAGGCGACCACATATTTGATTTTTAGTGGTCCTAAACATGCCCAATACTGAAGACACTGCGTATCACACAGTGAGCTAGCTAGCGTACGTTCAGCAAAACCGCAACTAGGATTCCTTCTGTTCTGTAATCTGTACTATATGGCTGCATCCAGCATCGAGAGCATCGAATATTCTAAATTCGATGTCCTGGTATATCTGGCGACATTATGTTATGTTTTCAGTTATCACCTGCCAGTTTTTGTTACACTCCAGGATGGATGACCTGTTTAAGACAGCTTTGTTTTTCATCCACAATACGAAATGCAGCATACGTTGCCAAATGCCAAGCTACGAGTGGTTTAACAGTGACAGAGACCGGCCTCTCTGGAAATCTGTTGCATGCGAGCAACTGAGTGGTACACGGAACTACGGCGACAGGTATGTGCACAGCTGTTTGCATGGAAAATACTCCCCACCGACCAGTGAACAGCTGAACATGCATCAGCAGCTTCAGAACTGCACTCATCCTATTCTGAGCACCTAGAATCTATCTGCCTCCTGACCACGCGTAAACAAGAGCGAGGAGTTATCTTCAGGGCAATGGGCATGGGCGTTCTGCGTTCATGAGTCATGAGACTTCATGTGGCAGACTGCCGTTCATGTGGATACATCATGGGCGTCTTCCACGCAAAACTCATGCTGCTTTTGTAATTTGTCTTCGTTCAACTACATTTTCTCATGCCACTTTTTTCTTGACCTACCGACAGACAATCAGTATTTTGGTGCATGGTCATGTGGTATTGGGATAGTTCTGCCACCAGATTAAGCTGGATAATAACAAAAGTATGATGCGCATGTTCTGCAACAAAATATAATTTTCAGTCGGAAACAAAAACAATAACTACAATGACAACAGTAGGTGCCAATGCACTGGCTGTACTAGTACTATCTGAAGAACCAGACAAAAGTATAGTACTATCTGAAGAACCAGACGTTGGAAATGAAAATTTTATGTCAACAAGCACCCTTAACTTACATGAACACTAGTTCCAGGGGCTGCCATTGCAAACATGGGCAATGGTGCTGCAGCCCGCAAAGAGCTTTACAAACAGTAACTCCACACAAAAACAAGGAACAGGACAACAACACGCATCTGAACACCTAGAGGACCCTGGGTAGGCCTCATCAATCAACACTCTGAAACTCGCTAGTATCTCTGTACTGTCTTCACTTCATCTCCTCGGGATCAGGAGCACGGCCACGGCCATGGGCCCATGGCCCCTCTGTTCAGCAGATCGGCAGGGGCTCACCGTTCCACTCCTTGAGGCACTCGAGCACGGCGTCGATGTGCTTGCCCAGGTTCATCGCCACGAACACCTTGTTCACGTCCTCGCCGGGCGACCTCGTCTTCTCCCCGGTCAGGTACTCCGTGCCGAGCTTCTCGCGCACGAACCTGTACAGCGGGTACGATCGGCACTCGGCGATCCTGTTCGGGATCGCGGCGGTGCCGTTCTCCACGGCCGCGCGGGCCGCCTCCACCTCCCGGGGCAGCGCCGCGCGGAGCTCCTCCTCGAAAGTGGCGAGCTTGGCGAACACCGACGTGTCCGGGTTGCGCTCGGCCTCGCCGTTGGCCAGCGCGTGCTCGACCAGCACCGACCGCATCTTCTGCATCAGCGGGTAGTTGGCGCTGCAGGGGTCGTCCGCGTACGCGAACACTGCCTCGCGGTCGATCGCCGTGAGCAGGTCCTTCTCGCAGAACCGCGCGCTGTGGAGGCCCCCCGTGGCGCTGGTGCTCAGGGTCTTCTTGGCCACCGTCATCACGCAGCTCTTCACGGCGCTCTTCAGGTTCTCCTCCAGGTGGCGCAGGTCGACGGCCTGGCACAGCGCGATCAGGAACGTCGACGACATGAGCTTCAGCACGTCGACGGCCTCGGCGGTCTTCCTGGACGAGATGAGGCCGAGGGAGTTGACGTCCTGGTTGTGCTGCTCCGCGCTCTGGACGTGGTTGGTCACGGGGTTGGCCAGGAACTGGAGCTCAGAGCAGTAGGACGCCATGGCGATCTCGGCGCCCTTAAAGCCGTAGTCCAGGCTCGGGTTGCGCCCTCCGGACAGGTTGGACGGCAGGCCGTTGTTGTACAAGTCGTTCACGAGCTCCGAGAACTGGGCGAACATGAGCTTGCCGATCGCCGCGATGGCAAGCCTGGTGTTGTCCATGGACACGCCGATGGGCGTGCCCTGGAAGTTGCCGCCGTGGAGCGCCTTGCCACGGGAGACGTCGATGAGCGGGTTGTCGTTGACGGAGTTGATCTCGCGCTCGATCGACTTGGTGGCGGCGCGGATGACCTCGATCTGAGGGCCCAGCCACTGCGGCGACGTGCGGAGCGCGTACCTGTCCTGCTTCGGCTTCATCAGCGGGTCCAGCTCGCCGAGCTTCTTGGCGAGCATCATGTAGGAGCTGCCGTCCAGGATGTGCTCCATGATGGCCGCGGACTCGATCTGCCCCGGGTGGTGCTTCAGCTTGTGGGTCAGGTGGTCGGTGTACTCGGGCTTGCCGTTCATCACCTCGCAGAACACGGCGGACATGACCTCGGCGAGGACGGCGAGGACGTTCGCCTCGAAGAGCACGATCGACGCCAGCCCAGAGCCGACGGCCGTGCCGTTCACCATGGCGAGCCCTTCCTTGGGCTGCAGCTCGAAGAAGCCGTGCTGGATGCCGGCGATCTTGAACGCCTCCGCGGCGTCCACCTTCCTGCCGTCGGGCGCCACCGCCGTGGAGTTGGCCCGGCCGGTGACGAGTCCCGCGATGTAGGAGAGCGGGACCAGGTCGCCCGACGCGGTGATGGTGCCCCTGAGCGGCAGGCACGGCGTCACGTTGGCGTTGAGCAGCGCGGCGATCGTCTCCAGGATCTCGAAGCGGATGCCGGAGTAGCCCTGCAGCAGGGTATTGACGCGGACGAGCATCGCGGCGCGCGTGGCCGCCGCCGGCAGCACGTGGCCGTCGTCGCCGGTCCCGAACGCTCCGGCATTAAGGAATCTGTATATAGTAACAAACAAACAAAAAAAAACGTGCGACATAGGTAAGCAAGCCGGCTTAATAGTTAATAACTACATTACAGCAAACAATTTACCGTTGGGAGGGAGTGTAAACAAAAAATCCTTGTCCTTGATGCTACTGCTTACCGGATGAGCTCCCTCTGGAGAGCGCCGCCCTCCTTAGTTCTTCGGTGGGAGGTGGCGCCGAAGCCGGTGGTGACGCCGTAGCTGTCGGTGCCGTTCATCATGCTGTTCATGACCCAGTCGCTGCTGGCCTTGACACGGCCGCGCGCGGACTCGTCGAGCTCCACCCTGGCCTCGCCGGCCGCGGCCACGGCGGCGACCTGGGCGACTGTCAGGCTGGCGCCCTCGATCTTCACCAGCGGCCTCCTGTACTCCTCCACCATCCGCTTCACGGCTTCCAGGTGGCTCCCTGTCAGGTCCTCGGCCGCCTTCCCCCAGTTGAGGGGGTCGGCCGCCCGCGGGGTGGCCAGGCAGACACCATTGCCGCTGGCGGCGGCGACGTGTCCGTTCTCGCACTCCATATCGAGACGGCAACGAACTAGCACGGATGAGGTAGAAAGTTTTGACTGTGTCTGGAGGAGGCTTGGTAGCTGTGGTGGGAGTCTGGAGGAGACGTGGAGTGGAGAAGAAGAGCTCGAGGACCAGAGGAGGCGGAGGCTCTTCTTGGAAGGGAATTGAGCAGGGGGAGGCATTTAAATAGGCAGCGCAGGACGCAGGGTGGGTGGGGGAGGGGTTGGTGCGGACGTCGGAAGGGGAGGTGGGGCAGAGTTGACCCCTGGGACTGGTGCGCCCGAGTCGAAGGGAGAGGAGGACCGTACTGACTGCTGACCACACGGTGGCTGCCGGCTATGCGCAGAGCTGCGCCGTGGCGACTTTGCGGCAATCGGCCGTCGGAGTGAGCGGCGTGGCCGTGTTGGGCGAGCGCCGCCCGGGTGGACGGGGGTTGGTGAGGGCAGAGGAGGGAGGAGGAACAGAGCACGCACGGCACTCGTCTCGGGTTAACAAGACGTGCAGGCTTGCGTTTTTACCGTTTTCGGGACATTTCATCCGGACCTATGCGTTACCGTCAGTTGTGTTCTTGCGTGCCAGATGAAAAAAAAAACGGTACTCTTGAGGTGGTGGTTGCGTTCAGATTCGCTTTTGCCAACAATTGACAAGCGAACGGTTATCCGTTTCTCCCTTTAAGCACGCGCATCGTGTTGAGTTTTTTTTTCCGAAAGGGCGGCAAAAGTTTTGCCCTAGATTTTATTAGACGATATAAAGAGAAAAAAAAACAAATACAACTCCCTATTTCATCATAAAATTGTATATTCAAAAACATGATGTTCTGAATAATCTCCAAGGCCAGTCCACATACCCCTTCGGCCCCCGCGTCGCTCTCCCCCGAGGGCGACTCGGGCGGCGCCGTCGCCCCCGCCCCTTCGGGCCCCTCCCTACATCCTCCCTGTCTCGGTCGCCGCCAGAGCTCGCCGACGGAGCTCCGGTGGAGGGCAAGGACGGCGATGGCCGGGTGCCTCCCTCCCTCTCCCTCTCCCGGTGATAACCTGCGCCGTCGTCGCGCTTCTCATGGTGGTGGCTGGCGGCCCAAATCCGGCCTCTTTGTGGGTGGATCTAGTTCCCCGCCAGCTAGATCCGGCTCCGGCGGCGTGGGGGTGGTGCTGGCGCGTTTCGGGCTGGTCCGTTGGGTTCCGGAGCGATTCTTCAAGGGGAACCTCGGTCGGCGGCGCTCCTGGCACCGGGGCGGGCGGACCCCTCCCTCCCCTGCCCGGATCTGTCTCCCAAGCCAGGATCTGTTGTCGCGTCTCTCCCGGGGGGCTCCTCGGCGTGCTCTTCGGGGGAACTCGACCGGCGGCACACCCGGTCCGGGGTGGACGGAGCCAGCACTCTCCGCCCTGGATCTGTGGAGGAGGTGCTCTCCGGCCTTCACCGACGTCGGGGGCGGCGGCCCGCCGTGGCACCCTTCGGGTCTAGTGGGGCTGGGAACAGATGTAGTGGTGGCAGTCGGCCTTGGCCTCTTTGGTCGGGGCTGGCGTTCCTCTACTGGATCCAGCGTGCTGATGGCGGAAGTTCGTAACGGGGCTGCTGGAGGCTCTGCGCGGCGGGTTTTGACGCTGGGACCGCTTGCCAGGGGCTGGGACGGTGGTGGGATGGGCGACTGGGGCTTCTTCTGATCTCGGCCCTCTTCTCCCCGCCACCTGCCTTTCCCTTGCCCGGGCTGGTTCCTCGGGTCAGGCTACCTCTGTGGGACTCCGGCGGCGGCGGATATGGAAGAAGCATGAGGGCGGGGCGAAAGCTTGGACGGCAACATCTGCGGATCCGTGCCCTCTTTGGAGGTGTCCTTTACTAACTCTCTTCCTACCGCGTTGGATGTCGCAGGTGAAAACCTTCCCTCGTTGGGCTAGCTTGTCGACGCTCTTGGCGTCGTTTCCTTCTTGAAGGCTTTGCTAGGTGATCTAGATTCCGCTGTGAACCTTTTTGTTGTCAGTCATGGCGCTTCTCCTACAGTGACAGTGCTCGGTGTTGGTGCTCGGTGCTCCCTACGGTTCTCCAAGTTATCTTTCTCTAGTTGAGGTGTCTTAGTTGAGTGGGTGTTGTTAGTTGAGTAGATGCGACCAAGCTACAAGTAGTGGCGTGAGTTGTGACAGTTGTTCAAAAGTTGCTAGGACGAGTGGAGCACTCTCCTGAGTTGTATGGTTTTTGGACCCAGTTTCCACTCAAAAAACTGGGTGGGCATTTGCCTTTTTTTTCTTTCATCGTCTAATAGAAATCACGGCAAAGCTTTTGCCGTCCTTTCGGAAAAAAAAACATGATGTTCCAAACTTATGCTGAGGAACAACTCAGAACTAGCCAAGTTCCGTAACATCACATGGCAGCAATGATTTTGGTGATCTCCGTTGCAAATTAGTGTTAGTATAGGTAAAGGTGAGCCCATATAGTAAAACTGACATCAATAGCCTTTTAAAATAGAAGATCCATCCCTGCTTATATGAAGTGTACATCTTCAAAAACAGAGACCTACACATGGCTCATAGTACCCCCTTTTTTATTCTTTTCATGATTTCATATATGGATAATTTAGATGAAGATTAAAGGGTTACTTTAGAATAATTCATATAATAGTCATGGCAGGATAATTTAGATCGAGATAGGGTAGTTACAGTAGAGTATTTTTATAATGACAGAGGTATGTATTTTTCTAAAAAACAATACATTTAATGATTATTATTTATCTGTATGATGGCATACCATATATCTTTACTTTAAGTTACTTTTACACATTAATAGTAACATAAGTGGGTAATTAGAGACATATAGCCATATTTTATGGTTATTTAATCATTTTTCATAATAATAGATGTTGGTAATTTAGATGCGATTGGTGATTATATTAGTTTATTTTTAATAATGATAGAAGTGGAAATTTAGATTCAAATTTACGACATTGTTATCTACCATAATTCCAAGGTGACTAATTTTGATTCAAATTTATGGGGTTACTTAGACTATCTATCATAATAGCAGGTGGGTAATTTGACACAAATTTGGGGTTACTCAGATCATCTGTTATAATGGCATATGTGGTAATTTAGATGTAGATTTATTATAATGGCTTGCGTGGATAGTTTAAATGCAGATTCAAATTTTATAGTGCCAGAGCCGGCTAACTGTTTTTAATAAACAAAATATATCTCGTGGCTACATCTTATTATCAATCATGATTAGAGTCTACGGACCTATAGCCAGATCTTTCTAATTTTATATCTTTAAAATTTATCTTCTTTTCTACCATATCTTGTTAGGATTAATGTTGGACAATGGACAATTAGTAATAGTAAGATAAGGGGCATGTTTGAATCCCATGCAACTAACAATTATCTACTAAAAACTAGTTGATTCTTTCTTTGGATCCTCAGGTAATAAATTAGCTAATCATCTTACCTAACATCCAGCTAACAATTAATTATTAGCTAGTTTTTCCAACTAGTATAGCTAATAGTTAGTTGGGTCAATCTTTGAAGGAGCCAAATAGAAAAAAGCTGGAAATTCAATTTTTTGGTCCACTCTGATGGGTGTCAAGAACCATTTCCTTAGGTTGGGAAGGTTTAAACTTGTTAGTGGTAACCAAATCAGATTCTGGGTTTGGGCAACCAGGCTTTCAACAAACTCCAATACCCATACTTGTTTAATATCGTGCGCAAAAAACAGGCAACGGTGGCCTTTAGGACATTAGTGGGAAACTAGCTAGTAGAAGGGCGTAGTTTGTTTGCCTGTTTAGCACACATTTCTCTGTATGAGGGTACAGATCAATTTGTATGAAGTTTAAATAAAAATGGGTCTTTTACTAGTTAAATCTATGTATAGACATTTGATCAATAACAGGGTTAAAGTTCCACAAGAAATTTGGCATATAAAATACAACTGAAAATCAAAGTTTTTCGTGGTTTCTAAAGCAAGGAGTAATCCTAACCAAAGATAGCGTACATAGAAGAGACACTAGAATGGAAGTCAAGCTTGTTGTTTTTCCATTAAACACGAGACAATCCAACATCTTTTCTTTAAATGTCATTATGCTTGTTTCCTTTGGCATTCCTTGCTTATTGTATTTAGTATAAGTCCTCCTAGTCATATAAACCACTTATTCAATGATTGGGTGAAATTAGGGGGTCACAAGTACAACCTAAAGTTATTGACAGGTGCAACAACGATTTGCTAGGCAATTCGGCTCACAAAGAATGATTTAGTTTTTAATCACAAAGAATGATTTAGAAGTTGTTCTTTGTTTCTTTTGTAATAATTATGGAGTGATCCTTCTTTCATGAAGAAGTTGAAGCCGAAACTCTTTCCATTATTCAAAAACGGTTAGTTGGGTGGCACCGATCAAAAGCAAGGTCCCAAACCCTTCTATGCTTCATTGAAGAAAAATGTTGCCCAATTCCATCACATCCAATAAGTTTATGGTAATGCTCGGCCATGGGCGTCCGTCCATCCATCCGGACGCGGCTCCCAAGCCTACGTAGCGAACCGCCCCCATCTCTCTCACAACGTAGATGCCGAGCCGACAAGGCATTCCCAAGTCCCAAGCAACGACTCCGCCACCGCCACCGTCACATGACCTGCAACTCGCGCTGGCTAGGCTCATCTTCGCCAACTGCTGCTACCTCTCTCTTCTTTGTTTGGATCCGGCGATCGGCATCCCTCCTCCACTAGCAGTAAGCAGTAACGACTCCCGCCACCGCCGCTGCACCTGCATCTCTTGCTAGCCGGGCTGATTCCGCCCCATCGCGCACCCATCCCCCACAGAGCAGACAGTGTTGGACAACTATGGCCAAGCAAGCAACAACGCTAGAGTAGCAGCAGTGGAGCCACGTCGATGGGCGTTAGCCTGGGTTGCGAGCAGGCACGGGAGAATCACAAAAGGAGCAGCGTGCGGAGTGACGTCCTCCTGGCCCGAGCTTGCTGGCTATCGCAGTTTCTCACCAAGTAGGCCATGGCCGTCGACGACACCGTGTTTCAAGTATTTCAGACATTTCAGACTTTGTTTCAAGTGTTTCGTCTAGATGTCGCAAAAGTTGATCTGGGATATTGCATATGTTGCAATGACAATATACGCATGTTGCAATACTATATTTCGAGTGTTTCAGGTATTTCAAACGTATGTTTTAAGTGTTTCATCTGCATATTGTATATGTTGCTATGGCTATATACGTATGTTTTAAGTATTTCAGATGTTTCAGAATTATGTTGCAAGTGTTTTATCTCAATGTTGCAAAATAGATATGGATGTTGTATATGTTGCTATGGATATACACGTATGTTTCAAGTGTTTCGTCTATTTTAGATGTATGTTGCAAGTGTTTTATTTGGATGTTTCAAAAGTAAATCTCAGGAGATCACATGCTGTAATTGTTTTAGACATATGTTGCTTATGTTGTTGGTCACCGCGCCGCGCGCTGGTGCTGCTGCGTGGGCATGGAAGAGCGAGCCACTGGGGGCGCCGCTTTTTCCCGCGGGTGCGTATGACGGAGGAGGCGTGGGAGTTGCGTTCGCGCACGTGACAGAGGAGGCTTAGGAGCTGTGTCGGGACGCGCCGTCCGTCTCCGGGCGCTAGCCCTTCCGCTAAGTTTACCGGGCTGGGCTTAGGCCATGCATCGAGCCATGGACGGGCCTGTCAAAACATTCTCAAGTTCGTTTGATGTTACGCTTCGACATGAACAGTGTTTCCAGCCAGAAACAGTATTTTTCTCTCCCACAAATCAGCCAGCAGTATTTTCTTACGAACCAGCCACGAACAAACCAACAGTTCCAAACAGTCCCTCGTCACCGGACAGACACGCTAACGCTGCAGTCGAAGCTTCTTCTCAGGAAAGGGGACACAGCTTTGCTCGTTTCTAGTGCTGCTGTTCCATTCATGGAAATTGTGTGGGACTGAGGTCGAAATGCCAATGCACTCCGGTCTGCTGAAGATTCCGGTCCTGCTGTCGTGTGAAGTTCCATTCTCGGTGCACACATGCCATGAGTGCCGGAGGAAACTATGTTTAATTTTCTTGGAAATGTTACGCTGAGGTGTCCTCCGTTCAAGTTAAAAGGTGGTCATCAGTAGTTCAGTACGCCAAAGACTAGGGTAAAGTTAAATGTGCCCAAAGACTAGACCAATAATATGTAATGCACACGAGATTACGGTGCACCTGCAAAGAGTTTCGGTGCTGAGACTGGATGCGCGCACTGATCAAAGTGAGGCGAGTTTGTGGCTGCAATGAGCCCGAAACTAGAGCATAACTTCCTGTGGTTTCAGTTTTTCCGATTTGGACTTTTTAACAGCACCAGTCGTTTTTCACGACTGTCGCTTCATTTTTGACAAAGGGATAGTGACACGCGGAGCACTGAATATGATCACAAAGGATTTTTGGGAAGATCTGTAGCTTTGGCATTTCTGCCAGGTCTTCCATTCCATGCATGTTTCCATGCGGCCGTGAGCCCGTGTCGCGTCGCGAGCAGCACGACGCATGTGGGTGCCATTAGGCTCTCGTGTTTCACGGCCATCAGGACGACGACGGTGATCCTCGCTCCAGTCTCCAGTCCTGATTCTTCACACGGCGGACAAGAAAGAAGAAACGCGAAATGGGAAAGGGACGACCGGACGGACGAGCGAGTTGTACCTCTGGTCTTGCGCCGGGTGGTCGGTCATCTGCATGCACACTATGCATCCACCACCCATTCTAGTGCAAGAGAAATTACCTTGGCTCTGCTGCAAACTCACGCTTTTTTTAAAGGGAAATTACGTCCTTCTAGCATAAAAGTAGCGCTCATCCCTTATGTACTCACACTAATTTTTTTTAGGAACAGGAGGGAATATGAAGCCCCTACTGGAAATTTATTAAAGTAACCAAGAATGTTAAAAAACAATAGTTTTACTAGAGGTTACAGGGAAGACCGCAGACAGAGAGAAATTCAGGAAACAAAAAAAAGAAATAAAGAAAATTAAAACAATTATAGAGAGTGCTCTAGCCATAATTCAATTGAAGGAAAGTATTTCATTTTAGCCCTCCACAGGAGCAAGCTAAAAGTGCGCTTGAAAACAGCTGAAGCCCTTTGAACAGTAACAGATAGTCCTCTGAAAATGGCATCATTCCTAATATTCCAGATACTCCAACTCATAATGACGATAACTTCCATATAAAAATTGATATTTAGCTGCATTTTGAAACTCTCAAAGATCTGTAAAGGGTCCAGAGCTAAATTAACTGTGATGCCAACAAGATTCCAGCAGGCATGAGCCATTTCACACTAATTACTCACACTAATTACTGGCTAACTGTTTCTACTTGTTTAGTACTCCATCCCTATGTACTCACACTAATTACTGGCTAGACTAGACTTGAGTGGTCAAGTCACCAGTCACGTCTGGTCCAGTGCGCTCATCGCTCATGCATCTGGATCATCCCAACGCGACGAATATTGGATCTTCTTCTTCCGACCTGTCACTTGCGCCAGTGTAGGTGCATGGAATTCTCGGAACAAAGGGAAAAATGAAATGTTGGAACCTTCTGAGCAACTTTCTATGTACTAGCCCATCTACTCAAACATACGGAGTACTAGAATCTTATGTTATAGAATATTAAAAATATATTATGGATAAATATAATACATAGTACAATACTAAAAAAATCATTTATCTTTACTCTACCTCTCTATTAATTTCCTAACAACTGCGAAACCCAGTACAAACATATACACTCACATACACGAGCGACACATCATCTACCACTGAAAGAGCACTTAAATCTTAGAATAAATCTAGAAAAATACAAGCACCCTGGTGATAAGGTTACACCATAAGAAACCTAACCAACTAAGCTATGCTCAATTCGTCCTCTATAATCTCTACCCAAATGTGATGGATTTTCCTATTACTATATATGAGTTTCATTTTTCGCATTTACCGGTGGGGGTTTTAATATGTACTTCTTCATTAAAACCTTTATTTAAATTATATAACCTCCATCTTTTTTATGACACCATGAATTGCAACTAAAAGCTATACCGGAGACTAACACGTGGACAAGAAAATGCAGCACCTAATAAGATTAAAATTGCAAGAAAAAAATCTAGATTCATGATGTCATGATAACCAGACTTCAACAAGAGTTGATATAAACTAAGCTAAGGTTTCAACTAAACACATTTAAAGGGACATGAAGGTGCGGTCCAAAGGGGAAACCTACGGATACGGATGGAAAATATATAGTGTAATCGGAAAGTTTACCACTACCAGATATAAATTACATAGTATCTATATATATCATAGAACGAAAAGTTAGACATAGTAGAGCTAGTCAGAAGCAACAATGTCGAACCTCGTATGAAAATATACAACTTTTATATAACTTTATACATCCCCAATTCTAAATTATAAGATGTTGTAGCTTTTCTAGATATGTGATTTTTGCTATGAACTTAGATATACACTATGTCTAAATATATAGTAAAAGCAATGTATTTAGAAAACCAAAACATCTTACAATTTGGAACACATGGGTATAACAAAATAACACCCTCTAGATATAGCTTTTGCTATGCACGTAGATATACTATATGTTTAGATACATAATAAAAGTTATGTATCTAGAAAAACATAAACAACCTATAAATTGGAGCGGGAGGAGTATAGTATTATTACTATCACATCAATGTGTCATAATAGTTGGGATAACACAACAATATTGCACTAACATATTGTCTTACCACTACCGGATTCAGTGGCTTTGTCGAGTGCCAAGGGCACTCGGCAAAGCCCAATTTACACTCGGCAAAAAATAGGCCGGCAAAGGCGTATTTGCCGAGTGTCTTTTGTCGGGCACTCGGCAAAGCCCGACACTCGGCAAAGTTAGAACCGAAAAAACCCCCAAAAAATGGAATTTTTTTTAATCGGTGGAGGCCCCCACCGGCCAGCGCCGGCCCATCTCCGGTATTTTTTCGCCCATCTCCTGCATTTTTTTCGCGTAAAATTTGTGGCTACGAGGCCAGCGGGATTCGAACCGGCGACCTCTCCCTCACGCGTCCCCTCCTCTAACCGCTGCACCACACTGCCACCTATGTCTAGATTCCATTTTGGTTCTCCACATATTATACTAAACCGAGTGTAAATTACTTGTTTGAGGCCCTAAACGAATTCAAATAAAAAAGTTGTAAACTACAAAGTTTCATAACTTTTCGAGATCTACACTTTTAGTTTAGGAAGTTTTTCCATCCGAGGTCGTTTACAAAATTTGAATTTTAAAATTTTGAAATTCAAACGCAGTTTTGCATGACAAGATGATTTCAAATCAAAAAGTTGCCAACTACAATGTTTCATAACTTTTCGAGATCTACAGAGTTTATTTTGGTTGTTTTTCCATCCGAGGTCGTTTGAAAAGTTCAAATTTTAAAATTTTGAAATTCAAACACAGTTTTGCATGACAAGATGATTTCAAATAAAAAAAGTTGCCAACTACAATGTTTCATAACTTTTCGAGATCTACGGAGTTTATTTTGATTGTTTTTCCATCCGAGGTTGTTTGAAAAGTTCGAATTTTAAAATTTTGAAATTCAGATACAGTTTTGCATGACAAGATGATTTCAAATAAAAAAGTTGCCAATTACAAAGTTTCATAACTTTTTGAGATCTACAAAGTTTATTTTGGTTGTTTGATCATCTGTTCATCCGACATAGTCGTTCTAACATTGTTCGCAAATCTTATATATCTCTCTTAGTTTCATAAACTACAAGAGAGATATGTTAGATTTGTGAACAAATTTACTTTTATTTTGTCTTATGAAGAAAAGACCAAAACAAACATTGCACATCTTGATGAGTTATACAACTTTGTAGTTAAAAACTTTTTCATTTTAATTAATTTACTGCTTCAAAATGTGCTTTGAATTTTTTTTGCCTAGTGTCAAAAAAAGCACTCGGCAAAGAGCTTCTTTGCCGAGTGTAAAAAACACTCGGCAAGCAAAGAAGCTCTTTGCCGAGTGCCCGAAAAAAAACACTCAGCAATCCACTTGGCACTCGACAAAGAGCCGGTCTCCGGTAGTGTACGTACTAAATCAATGTGCAAACATCAAACTTATTATTGGTTCATCATAATGTTTGTAATGTATTAATATAATACTTATTTTCCATCACCATATATGAAAATATGCAAGCTTTCAACTATTATGTAAAGTAAAGTATGTCCAAGCATATCACATAGGATAACAATTGAGATAACACAATAACATTGTAACAGTCTATTGTCTAGAGCACAAGTTAAAGAACAAGCATCAAACGTATTACTTGTTTATCATATAAAACTAGTTCATCCATGTGCTAGTTTTTCAGGAAACCATCAGTTCACCCGGTTCAGTTGCATGACTGGTCTTTTAACCAGTTTTTCACAAAACCATTGGTTCAACGTTTTCAGCTGCATGACTGGTCTTGTAACTAAACCGAATTAGTGAGGTTGTTGCTAGTTCGACAATTAATCGATTCAGTTGCAATATTCTATTGTGTTAGAGAATTGAATGCACATATATGTAGAGAGCAAATATATTCATTTTTATTATTTGTAACTACTCAGTTCGTAAACCTAAAAACTTTGTGCAGTACTCCGAGAAATTCATTGGCTCCATCATTGGAGTTAGTTGTAGAGTTGTGATGACAAGAAAGAATGCATTGTCTGTGCTTGTCGTACGTTGGAGTCTGTAGCAATGGCCTTCTTCGCTTCCCAAGGGTAGCCTTATGTGTTTAGGATTACACAAAGTAAGTTTATTATTTAGTGTGTGAGATTGTTTTTGTTTTAAGAATTTGTGTCCCGTAATAATTTAGATCTTTACTCCTCACTTGTGAGGATGAAGCCGGATGTTCTTCTACAGTATTATCTAAAAAAAAGTATACAGTGCTTCTAATTTTAATGTCCCATAACAATTCTAGCATGTACTCCTTTAATGCCCCATAACAATTCTAGCATGTGCAGGAGTACGGAATAACGATGCACTATTATTAGCTAACTGAACTATGATATGCTTCACGATCTCAACCCATTGTATCAAGGACTATATATAGCAAGGAATCACCATGGAGAGTCGATCATAATTGATTGTCAATTTCAGTGGAATCTATATATGCGCTAGGTGTCGTTTGGATCTTTTTTATTTTGGGAAATTAGAATCTACTTAATGGATTAGGCTATTTGGCTTGGAATTTAACATTCCATAAATTTTTCAAGTTCACATATATAAGCCTATATCAAATTCATTGAGTGGGAGATGAAAATTGATTCTATAGATTACCATGTTATATGTTTCTACTTTGCAACTTATAGCTCGCTCTTTAACTCGCTTCCTTACAGTAGAAATGCAATATATAAGTATCTCCTCTGTATGGCTAATAATATATAGTATACAAATATATTTCACATACAACTATATTATCTTAATTAATTTATATCTAAATTATAATTATTAGAATGAATTCATTTCCAAGGGTCAGTGGAAATGCTTCGAGTCTTTTGATTGCCATACACATACATAGTGGAAAATTACTGCATTCTTTTATTTATCTTGTTGTCTTTCACTACGTAAAAAATGTTTTTAGCAACGGGACAAATTTTTTGTAGGGGCGGCTGGTGATAGAGCCACCCCTATAAATGGTTGTCAAATGAGCCGCCCTTACAAATGAATTTGTAGGGGCGGCCAGTGTTATCAGCCGCCCCTACAAATGGCCCGATTTGTAGGGGCGGCTCAACAAAGAAGTGCCTCTACAAATGGACGCCGAATATTAAAAGTAAGCACTAAAATTCAAATTTTGTAAACGACCTCGGATGAAAAAATAATCGAAATGAAAGTTGTAGATCTCGAAAAGTTATGAAACTTTGTAGTTGACAATTTTTTCAGTTGAGATCATTTACTACTTTAAAATACTGTTTGAAATTATTGTTCCCGTTTTGTCCTCTAATTCGGAGCCAATTCTTAAAACTGGTCTAGTTTTCGCATACGAACTCCGATTTTGACATATATCAAAATCGATCAGAAAAAAATTTCGGATCCGTCCATCCCTGCTTTGCTGGGGTCGGAGAATTTTAAATTGGTCAAAAACTGGTCACAAGATCATATTTTCGTGGTCACAAGGTTTTTGTCGATTTTGATCAAGTCTTCTGAAATTTCCACAGACCACGTCTTTCACTTGTTTGAGCTCATATTTTCTGTGGTTACTTCTTTTGTGCTCCTAAGTGAAGGAAAAATATCAAAAAAAAAGAAAAAGAAAAATTCAAAATTTCCAAAAAAAACAACGACAGCCCAAAAAATATAAAAAAAGAGAGGGGCAAAAGAGAAACAATATCTAGAGGAGCACATAGAGAAGGCTAAAAGTTATTTTGGAACACTAATTGATTTCAGATGAAAAAATCATGAACATTGAAGTTGCAGAACTTATCAAAATCTACAAGTTTTATTTTGGTCAATTCTTCATCTGATAAAGTGGTAATAACATTGTTCACAAAATTTACATATCTCTCATATAGTTTCATAAACAATAAGTGGGATATATAACATTTGTGAACAATGTTATTATCACTATGTTGGATGAATAAATGATCAAAATAGAAGTTGTAGATCTCAGAAAGTTATGAAACTCTATAGTTAACAACTTTTTAATTTGAAATCATCTTGTCAAGGAAAATTACGTTTGAATTTCTAAAATTTAAAATTTAAATTTTGTAAATGGCCTCGGATGGAGAAACAACCAAAATAAAAGTTGTAGATCTCGATAAGTTATGAAACTTTGTAGTTGACAACTTTTTGATTTGAAATCATCTTGTCAAGAAAAACTACGTTTGAATTTCAAAAAATTTGAAATTTGAAATTTTTAAATGACCTCGGATGGACAAACAGTAAAAATGAAAGTTGTAGATCTTGAAAAGTTATGAAACTTTGTACTTGATAACTTTCTCATTTGAAACCATCTTGTCATGGAAAACTACGTTCGAATTTCTATTATTTGAAATTCAAATTTTATAAGTGACCTCGGATGGAGAAACTACCAAAATGAAAGTTGTAGATCTCAAAAAGTTATAAAACTTTGTAGTTGACAACTTTTTCATTTGAATTAGTTTATGACCTCAAACAATCAATTTATGCTCAGTTTTGTATAATAGATGGGGAATCAAAATGGATTGTGGACACAAGTGAATGTGAGGTGTAGTGGTAGAGGAGATGGCGCGTGAGAGAGAGGTCGCCGGTTTCAACCTGTAACAGAACCGACCAATTATACGAAATTAAGTAAGAAAATCATCCGCCAGAGCAGACGATTTAGCAAACTTAAGCCCGTATAACCCGGTAGTCCGTGAAATCACGAAGGATTTCAAACCAACTTCCATTCCAGCCAAGATCGTAATAAGTTTAGCGGTCACCATCACATATTACATAAAAGTTCACAATCTCAGATACATCAGAGTTTCAACATAGTTATTACAAAACCAGTTCGAATAAAAGTAGCGGAAGTCATTTGTTCAAACCATACACACACTCACGCGGAGTTTAAATATAGTGCCAACGAATGATCATCTCCAACAAAAGCATCAGATGAGACGTAAGGAATGACCATGCCCATGGTCCAAAGCATCACCCATCGTAGGATAAAGGCAGTTGATACAGTAGCCGTAATACATTTGCCCATCTGCAACAAGTGGGAATAAAACCCTGAGTACGAGAAGGTACTCAGCTAGACTTACCCGACATAACCAAAAAATAAATGACACCAAGAATTATGAAGGGCTTTATAGTAGGGTAGCTGACTCATTTGCAAAAAGAAGCATTTTTAGCATTACAAGAACCTTTCTAAAAGCATGATTGCCAAGTTAATTAGTATTAACCTGTCGACTAGGTTTGCACCTATACTAGAGTAACCATGTGATTAAGCAGATAATGATAACCAATGATCATTAAACAACTTCCATACTGTCATATTCATTATAACTGTCCAAGTGTTCCATAAACATTTACTACGATGAAGTAACTCAAGTCAAGTGCTCACTATCCAGGAGCGATGGCGATTCGAATCGATTCCTAACCAGCTGGTAATTTATTCCTTACACAAACCTCACTCACCCGCTAAAGTGAGATATTGATCACCGAGTCAACTTTCCAGGAATCTTGAGTTTGCCAGGAACCACATGTACCCGGGGGCCAACCGACTGCACTTTGGTCTTATCATCCTAACCCCGTGTCCTACCACAACTGCTCCGGCACAGTGCGTTGCGGGCAATCTACTCGGCCCGAAAAATCTCCCAGCTTCGCGGTCGGAAGGTACTTTATCCGGCCAGCTAAATGTAAGGCATGCGTTCAACATGACTCGAGGCCCAACAACGGTCGGTCCTTAATCGACACAGACGGAAAGCACTACAGTCCAAAACTTTGTAAGTCTCCGTCCGGTCTCAACTTCATTTAACACTTAGTTACCATGACTTCATAGTCATCCAAGCAGATCTAGGTAACCACCTATAGCTCGCAGGTGACAGGGAATCACCCGACTTCTACCGGTCTAAGCCAGCTAAGCATTGACTCGACTGCGGATACCCGGGTAACAAGGATATAGTATAACAAAGGTAGACAAGGTATACTGCAGTAACGGTTGCAAACAACTCCTAAACGTAATGCATCAATTAAAGTAAAGCATTTAATTAAATCATTGCAAACCGGGAGAAAAATGCTCTGGGGCTTGCCTCTCTCGAAGGAGCTCGGGCGGTGATCGGGGCACTCCGGAAGTTTCTCAACGTCCTCCTCATCGGCTTCGGGCACTTCCTGTGGCTGCACCTTGAACTGCTCCTCGGGCTCCTCGGGTATGACGACTGGGTTCTCGGTTTGTGATCCTGTATGATACAATGTGCGTAAGTGCTTATGCAATCGGTGCATCGGATGAGATGAATACGATGGATATGTTAAAATGCAAGGTAGTCAACATCATCCAAGAAAATATACTACAAGCACATGTCATCTACTGCATTCTCTTCTACTACTAATATGTTAATTCAACACATTTTATTAAATGCTTCAAAGATACACCAAAGCTTTACTAATTTCTTAAACACATAAAGCAATGCTTAATTGAACCCTAATTAATAATAGGTTTAAATAGCAACCTCTATTTTTCTTGCTTAGAAAAATCTTAGAAAATTGCTACACCATAGTATTACCCTAAGAAGTCTACCATCAGATTTTCATGGTGTTTGAATGAGTGGATTAGCCTACACAAAAATAACAAGCTATGGCATGATTTTGTACATAAAAATACTTTGAACTGTGAAAAGTGTCAAACAACAGAATTAGTATTTTTCCTAGGTTCTTCATAGCATACCATGACTGTACAAAAATTGTCACATGCATGTTTTATACAAAATTTGCTCTCTAGCTAAAATAACAAAAATCAGCTATTAAAGGTACTTGAACTACACCTAAAAATTTTCCCACAGCACATGCATGAAACATATTTTTCCTAGGAAATACATGACATAAGAAGATTAACAAACTTGGAATCATATTTTTCTGCAGACTATAGATTTTTCTACATATTTTTTAAGTTATCAGCAATATTCATGATTAAATAAAATTCTACAGCAAAGTATCTCAAAAATGATATGCACAGTTTTTTCCAAGTAGATCTGATGATAAGGAACCTAGACAAATTTATTTTAACAGATTTGGAACAACTTTGAGTACCCAAACATTTTTCAAACCATTTCAAATTTCAAATAATAAAGAATAAATGGAAAACAATTCATTTAAACGCTACTGGGCCAGCCCGCTAGAAATCAGCTGGCCCACGGCCATTTTCGGCTTGCGCAGCCCGAGCGCAAGGGAGGGGAAGACGGCCCGGCGGGCGTCGGCCCACGGCCTGGCTCAGCCTGGCTGGCTGAGGCAAAGGCCTCGCCGGCGCTTGCGTTGGCGCGGCGGCGCGGCTCGGCCACGAGGCCGGCGGCCATCCCCGGCCACGGCAGGGTGAGCTGGCGAGCGCACGTGATGCGCGAGAAGACGGCGAGTGCGGTAGGGTAGCTAGGCGGGGCTGGAGAAGAGGAGGAAGGCGACTTCCATGGCGGCCGAGCACGGCGGCGCCATGGCCGTCGGTGGTGAGGCTGAGGCGGCTCTACCTGAGCTCAGAAGGCGGCGCAAATGCGAGCACAGCTTGAAGGAGGGCGAGGCGGAGCTACGGGCGCGCGATTGCCGACCGAGGTGGGGAAGCCGCGGCGAATTGCGTCGGCGGGTGCACGGCGCGGCGAGAGGCAGAGCTTGGGGGCGCTCGGCTCTGGCGGAGAGGGAAGGCAGCGCGGGAGGGAGTGAGCGAGCGCACCAGCACCAACAGGTGTAGGTGAGCGTGTGGGCGTGTGCGCAGGCCAGCTGCGACGCGCAGCGACGTCGACGGCGCATGGCCGCCACGCGGCGGGTGAGCTCTGCCGCGGTCGGGCGCACGGCGCGGCACGACAGCGAGCAGGCACGCGGAGGCAGGCCAGCGTGGTGCTGGGCTGGGCCGAGGCGAGGCGAGGCGCGCGGGATGCTGGCTGGGCCGACTTCGGTCGTGGGCCAGAAGTGAGGCGGCGGCCCGCGAAGGAGAAAAATCCTTTTTTCCAAATATAATTTCAAGGAATTTTTAAATGCCATCTTTCAAATATTATTTTGAGCAAGAAAATGACATCTTTTGAAAATATACCAAAAATGAAAGTTGACTAGAATTTAATTCTCTACAACTTTGCTTTTATGACCACAGCCAAATTCTTTCTAGATTTTGAATTGTAAGATCAAAGTCCATGTTTAGCTCAAAACCCTAATTTTGGGGAATTTATTTTTGAAGCCAAATTTTGAATTAATTTGAATACAAACCTTGCTCCAAAAATTGAACTAAACATTGCTAGATGATTTACAATAGTAGCCAAACATGTTTTACTAACCTAGCAAGCAAAATCAGGGCAAAACAACTCTTAAACAGGTGTATGCAACATTCAGGTTTCACGCATGTTTCAGATGTTTCAAATCAATGTTTCAATTGTTATTCACATGATTAGGCATGTATGATTTGGATGCTTGATGATGCATGATATGCGTGATTTGCAGTGCTTGAATGCAGGCATAACACCGGGGTGTTACAGCCCCCCCCTTATAAAAATCTCGTCCCGAGATTTGGGTTACGAACCATTTGTTATAAAATTCTTCATAAGCTTTTTGTAGATACTCTCCTGTTTCCCAAGTTGCATCTCCCTCATCATGATGATCCCACTATATCTTGTATGTTTTCACCACACTATTGCGAGTAGCACGTTCCTTCGTGTCTAACACCCGGACTGGCTGTTCACGATACACCAAATCTGATTTGAGTTGGATACCTCGAGGTTCTATTCTTTCCTCTGGAACACGCAAACATTTCTTGAGATGTGATACATGGAAAACTGGGAAAACGGTACTCATTGTCTTAGGTAACTCTAACTTGTAGGCTACCGGACCTCTTTGTTCCAAGATCTTGTATGGGTCCTACGAATCTCGCGGCAAGCTTTCTTCGGATTCCAAACCTTTTCTTCTTCATTGGCGTGACTTTCAGATAAACATAGTCACCAACTTCAAACGCAAGGGGTCTCCTTCTTTTGTCTGCATAACTTTTTTGATGTGATTGGGTAGCTTTCATATTCTGCTGAATAATATGAACTTTCTTCTCAGCTTCTTCTACAAAGTCAATGCCATAATACCTTCTATCACCAGGCTCGACCCAATTCAATGGTGTTCTACATTTTCTGTCATATAAAGCTTCGAATGGGGCCATCTTGATGCTTTCTTGATAACTATTATTATAAGAAAACTCAGCTAACGGTAACCATGACTCCCATGATCCCTTAGCAGACAATACATAGGCTCTTAACATATCCTCCAAAACAGCATTCACTCGTTCAGTCTGACCATCTGTCTGAGGATGATAAGCGGTACTGCGAATCAAACTAGTTCCTAAGCCTTTATGTAAATGTTTCCAAAAATGAGCCATGAACTGTGAGCCTCTATCAGATACTATGGTCTTTGGTATACCATGCAACCTCACAATTTCTGCGGTATACTTCTCGGCATATTAAGGTGGTCGATAATCTATTTTGACAGGCAAGAAATGAGTAGTCTTAGTAAGACGGTCCATAATTACCCAAATCGAATCATGTCCCTTTTGAGTAGTGGGCAAACCCGTGATAAAATTCATACTGATATCGTCCCACTTCCAACTAGGGACTGATAAGGGTTGTAACATACCAGCAGGTTTCATGTGAATTGCTTTCACTCGACAACATGTGTCACATCTGACAACATATGCTGTAATTTCTTTCTTTATTTTGGTCCACCAATAACAAGATCTTAGTTCTTGATACATCTTACTACTTTTGGGATGGATAGATAGCTTAGAAAGGTGAGCTTCATCCATGAGTTTATTCCTAAGCTCTCGATCCTTGGGAACCACAAGACGGTCGTCAAACCACAACATGCCCTGTTCATCCACTTTAAAGTGTTGAGACGACTTTTCTTTTATTTTCTCTTTGATGTGGAATATCCCCTTATCGGTTTTCTGGCCTTCTATTATCTTACTTTCCAAAGAGCAACTAATCTGAATACTATGTAACATAGCAGGATGCATTAGATCGAACCCATCTTCAAGTAATGGCTGCACATTCAAGTAATGTGACTTTCTGCTCAAAGCATCTGCCACTACATTGGCTTTTCTAGGATGATATTGCACATTCAAGTTGTAATCCTTTATCAATTCCAACCATCTGCGCTGTCTCATGTTTAGCTCTGGTTGTGTAAAGATATACTTAAGACTCTTGTGATCCATGAAAATATTGCACACATTACCAAGTAGATAATGTCTCCAAATTTTTAGGGCGTGCACAACTGCAGCAAGTTCAAGATCATGTGTTGGATAGTTGACCTCGTGCTTTCTCAATTGACGTGATGCATAAGCAATGACTCTCCTTTCTTGCATAAGAACACAGCCCAATCCAGTCTTCGATGCATTGCAAAACACATCAAATGGTTTCTCGATATCTGGTTGTGCTAGAACAGGAGCAGTGGTCAACAGTTTCCACAAAGTGTGGAAAGTTGCTTCACACTCCTCTATCCACACAAACTTGTGATCCTTCTGTAGGAGACTCGTCATCGGTTTAGCAATTTTTGAGAAATCTGGTATAAAGCGACGGTAATAACCCGCTAGTCCTAAGAAACTTCTAATCTCAGGAACTGTGGTCGGTGCTTTCCAATTCATAACTTCTTGCACCTTACTTGGATCGACTGAAACTCCATTCTCTGACAGAATGTGACCAAGGAAAGGAACTTCCCTCAACCAGAATTCACATTTGCTATACTTAGCATACAGTTGATGATCTCTAAGTCTGGTCAAGACAGTTCTTAGATGCTCTTCATGATCTTTCTCATTCTCGGAGTACACCAGAATGTCATCGATGAATACTACCACAAACTTATCCAATTCTGGCATGAAAACTGTATTCATCAAAAACATAAAGTATGCAGGAGCATTTGTCAAGCCAAAGGACATGACAAGATACTCATACAACCCGTATCTGGTGGAAAATGCAGTTTTCGGTATATCCTATGGCCTAATCTTGATCTGATGATAACCGGATCTCAAATCTATTTTTGAGAATACCTTGGCCTTGGATAATTGGTCAAACAGAACATCAATATGTGGCAAGGGATATTTATTCTTGATGGTCATAGCATTGAGTGGCCTATAATCTACGCACATCCTCAACATGCCCTCTTTCTTTTTCTTCACAAACAAAGCGGGACATCCCCATTCAGACTTGCTTGGCCGAATAAACCCCTTTTTTGACAAATCTTCTAATTGCTTCTTCAGCTCAGCTAACTCATTTGGAGGCATCCGATAGGGTCTCCTTAAAATTGGAGCTGTTCCAGGGACTAGCTCAATTCCAAACTCAATCTCCCTATCTGGCGGAAGACCAGGTAGCTCATCCGAGAATACATCTGGGAATTCACACACTACCGGAATCTGATGAATAGGAATGACTGCCGTAGCACATGTAACACTTATCAGGTCTGTTCTCCGAGGCAATGGTACTTGGAAAGTACCCTCACCCAGGGGATCCTTAAGGGTAAGTACTCGACTTCCAGTATCTATGACTGCTCCCCAATCCTTCATCCAATTCATCCCTATAATAACATCCAAGACTAACCCAGGCATAACTATCAAGTTCACTCGGAACTTTCTGCTACCTAATTCAAGGGTTGCCCCTCGAACCATTCGGTTGGTCAAAACATCAGCCCCTGCTGAACTTATACGGTACCCATACCCCAATTCTGTGCATAGTTGTCCATGTTTCTGTGCAAATGCTTGACTCATAAAAGAATGCGATGATCCAGAATCAAATAGAACAACTACAGGGTTTTCGTTGACAGGAAACTTACCAGCAGTGACGGGCTCTCCCTCTGGAATTTCATCCACTGTTGTACTGTGCACTCTATCATTATAAGTCTGTTGCTTCTTCTTAGGCGGGTACGGATAAAACCCCAAGAAATGGCCGGGTTGATCACAGTTATAGTAGGGTCCTCTTACTGTCCCGACAGATCCCACAGCTCCCTTGGAACTGCCTTGTACCGCAGTTGCGGCTGCTTTGTTGGGCTGTACTGCCATCTTGTACGGCTTCTGAGGTCCACAGAAATTCTGACTTCTTTGCTGAGGTGGCCTGAATCTAGCGCCAGGTGCCGATGGGCGATACGGAGGATGACCTCCCATAGGTGCTCTAGCTTGCGACGGACCACCTTCAAAGGCTCTCTTGCGTGTCTTGGCTACGGTGCTGGCATTGTTATTTTTCTCCTGCTTCAGACAGTCACTGATGAAGTCATTGAATGTGACGCGTTTGTTGGTACCAACATGCTTCATCATTTTTGGATTGAGACCCCTCTTAAAACTGGCTATTCTTTTAGCATCTGTGTCAACCATGTCGGGAGCATAGCGACACAAGTTGTTGAAGGCATGTAGGTATTGCGTCACGGTCTTGGTGCCCTGGTTCAACGCCAAAAACTCTCCCAACTTCATCTCGGTCAGCCCGGGTGGAATATAGACTCCACGGAAGGCCTCAGCAAACTCTCTCCAAGAAATCTAAGCATTTGGAGGGAAGGTGGTGCGATGGTGCTTCCACCACATTCCCGCCGGTCCTTGCAATTGAAGTGCAGCATACTCCGTTTTTAGAACCTCAGTCATCCTCAACACACGGAATTTATCTTCCATCGTGTTGATCCATTCCTCAGCATCGAGTGGCTCTATTGCTTCCTTGAATACTGGCGGCCTGGTGTCCATGAAATCTTTGAAGCTGCTGTATTGGTTCACTCCCATGCCACCACCTTGATTGCTACCACGTTGAACGTTGTTGGCGATGGTGCGTAGAAAATCTTCCATGTTCTTCTGAGATTGTTCCGTGTTGCGCTGACTCCCGAGCAGCTGTGCGAGGAACATCTCGAGGGTAAACGGGGGAGGAGGTGGCAAATGTGGTTCATGGGGAGGTTCATTGTTGTTGCCGTGGTTTCCACCACCACCACCACCACCGGTCCCCGCACCGTTAGCACCGGGCTCAGCGGCCTCATACGTGGTTCGGCGAGTGTTTGTCATCTGCATATTTTAGCAATAAGTAACGATTGAGTGAAGCTGTAATAATTGCGAGTGAAGGAAAAATTATGCCGTACTGAATTTACTAGAGAGAATAAATTCATGCAATAAAACAGAGGCACAACAATTGCATCCCAATTAAAACAACAGCACTTAATCGAATTACTTCAACGGCAAACATCGCGTCCATACAATCAAATTGTCAGCATACATACACTGGACTTTTTATGCGTTCAGATATCGCATTCGAAAATCAAGTTCCAACCACATGCCAAGTCTCATACGTTCGAAGCAACATACGATAGGTTACATGCCAACAAAAGAAAGGTCATCGCAACAAGACCTAGATACTAGCGCAAGCCAACTAGCCTACTCCTCGGGGCCATCATCGGGATCGGAGACGTCACCATCGCCTCCAGGTGAAACTGCAGGCTCGTCCTGGTTGTCGTCGTCGATGTCCATGCTAGCAGCGTTCGGTGGAGCATATGGGCCAACCCCATTGTAGAGCGCGTGAAACTCCTCGTGCAGGTTGCCGTTGTATTCCTCTAGCTCATCGACCCTCTGTCGCAGAAGGTTTCTTGTGTTCCAGGCTTCATTCCTTTCCTGAACTAATTGTCCTATCATGCGGTCTGCATTGTTGTTGGCTTGAGTCAACGTATGCACTTGCTGTATAGCTCTATCACCTCTCTCAACCGCCTGATCTCGCTGTAAGTTCATATCAGCCAACTGCTCCTGCAAGCTAGCTATAGCACGTGCCTGTCTCTTCTTCTGCTTTCTCCCCTTGAGCTTATCCTAACCACGCAAGCCAGTCAAAGTCCAGTAGGTACTCTCAAGACCCTCATACGCTCTGATGGCGGCGAACATAGCACTCATTGCCTGGTTGTCGCTAGCCTGTCCTTCAGCTGGACCTCTGACCAATGCACTTCCCTGAGGCTGAACCCAAATAGCATCACAAGGATCATCCCTAGGAAAAGTGCCAGCTAGAGCTGCTGCAAGCTCATTGGGAAATCTGCTCATAATATCCCTAATGACACAAAAGGCTGCTCCCTCTGCACCCTCCGCTGGAGTGCGACCCTCAAACTCCAAATGCCAACCATCCCAATCTAGAGCATCACCGAGAGCAGGAACCGTGATCTCCACCACCGTGAGTCCATCCTCTGCTAACTGGCTCTCATTCGAAGAGTACACTGGCTCTTGTCCCTCTGTGTACCCCACATCATGGAGCACTCTCCAAAGCAAAGTTGGCATGCCAAACTCGCTCAAGAAGGTGTCCGTGGTGCGGTGCTCCCTCAGGGCCAACGGACGTCGAGGTGCTCTTCCTCCGGTGGACTTACGGGCGGTCTGCTTCGTGCGGGCCATCTGTAGCAAAAGTTCTTTTATTACTTCGGGGAAACATATTTTAGGTGATACAACTTTTATCAAAAGGAGATAATCGATTTATAAGGGGAGAAATGCATGACATGAATGAAATGCACAAGTAACATGATGTATGTACGTGCCGTACGTTCTCACAAACTTAGGAAATAAATAATTTCTAACAACGAATTCGGTGGCATACAAACAATCTCTCAAATACGTAACTAATACGTTCTACACGATAGCGTTGTTATGTACCTGCAGAAGATTCATTTCAGCCCAATTCCCAATGAATGCATAAAAGCAATAAAGTTTTATCTACATGCTCTATACGAATCCCCAGATACGTGTACAACGGTAGTAACTACCCAAACCATCGTCCTATTAACGGCATCGCCTCCATAGATGGAAGACCCATACATGAGATACCTTTGTAAAATATGCGTAGAACATGTAATTACTCCAGCATCATATAAGCATTCACCCTAGATCGGCGGTGTATCCGATCATGCTCTCACAACTCACACTTACCGAGGTGTAGAGGCAAATGATCCATTCATTACCACTCAAACAAGTGGCACTCATACAATACCACGCCGTATGAGCGACGAAAGAGAAATATGATGCATGAACCCTAGTCAGTACTTAATTAAGCCACCTAAAGTCCTTAACTGGGCATAAAGGATATGATCACTGGCACACTTTATATTTTGAAAATCACATTTTCCAAATGCCTTTTTGTTTTAAATACACTTGTGAACAGTAACACGCTAAACCATGCTCTGATGCCAGCTGTAACAGAACCGACCAATTATACGAAATTAAGTAAGAAAATCATCCGCCAGAGCAGACGATTTAGCAAAATTAAGCCCGTATAACCCGGTAGTCCGTGAAATCACGAAGGATTTCAAACCAACTTCCATTCCAGCCAAGATCGTAATAAGTTTAGCGGTCACCATCACATATTACATAAAAGTTCACAATCTCAGATACATCAGAGTTTCAACATAGTTATTACAAAACCAGTTCGAATAAAAGTAGCGGAAGTCATTTGTTCAAACCATACACACACTCACGCAGAGTTTAAATATAGTGCCAGCGAATGATCATCTCCAACAAAAGCATCAGATGAGACGTAAGGAATGACCATGCCCATGGTCCAAAGCATCACCCATCGCAGGATAAAGGCAGTTGATACAGTAGCAGTAATACATCTGCCCATCTGCAACAAGTGGGAATAAAACTCTGAGTACGAGAAGGTACTCAGCTAGACTTACCCGACATAACCAAAAAATAAATGACACCAAGGATTATGAAGGGCTTTATAGTAGGGTAGCTGACTCATTTGCAAAAAGAAGCATTTTTAGCATTACAAGAACCTTTCTAAAAGCATGATTGCCAAGTTAATTAGTATTAACCTGTCGACTAGGTTTGCACCTATACTAGAGTAACCATGTGATTAAGCAGATAATGATAACCAATGATCATTAAACAACTTCTATACTATCATATTCATTATAACTGTCCAAGTGTTCCATAAACATTTACTACGATGAAGTAACTCAAGTCAAGTGCTCACTATCCAGGAGCGATGGTGATTCAAATCGATTCCTAACCAGCTGGTGATTTATTCCTTACACAAACCTCACTCACCCGCTAAAGTGAGATATTGATCACCGAGTCAACTTTCCAGGAATCTCGAGTTTGCCAGGAACCACATGTACCCGGGGGCCGACCGACTACACTTTGGTCTTATCATCCCGCCCCCGTGTCCTACCATAACTACTCCGGCACAGTGCATTGCGGGCAATCTACTCGGCCCGAAAAATCTCCCAGCTTCGCGGTCGGAAGGTACTTTATCCGACCAGCTAAATGTAAGGCATGCGTTCAACATGACTCGAGGCCCAACAACGGTCGGTCCTTAATCGACACAGACGGAAAGCACTACAGTCCAAAACTCTGCAAGTCTCCGTCCGGTCTCAACTTCATTTAACAATTAGTTACCATGACTTCATAGTCATCCAAGCAGATCCAGGTAACCACCTATAGCTCGCAGGTGACAGGGAATCACCCGACTTCTACCGGTCTAAGCCAGCTAAGCATTGACTCGACTGCGGATACCCGGGTAATAAGGATATAGTATAACAAAGGTAGCCAAGGTATAATGCAGCAACGGTTGCAAACAACTCCTAAACGTAATGCATCAATTAAAGTAAAGCATTTAATTAAATCATTGCAAACCGGGAGAAAAATACTCCGGGGCTTGCCTCTCTCGAAGGAGCTCGGGCGGTGATCGGGGCACTTCGGAAGTTCCTCAACATCCTCCTCGTCGGCTTCGGGCACTTCCTACGGCTGCACCTCGAATTGCTCCTCGAGCTCCTCGGGTATGACGACTGGGTTCTCGGTTTGCGATCCTGTATGATGCAATGTGCGTAAGTGCTTATGCAATCGGTGCATCGGATGAGATGAATACGATGGATATGTTAAAATGCAAGGTAGTCAACATCATCCAAGAAAATATACTACAAGCACATGTCATCTACTGCATTCTCTTCTACTACTAATATGTTAATTCAACACATTTTATTAAATACTTCAAAGATACACCAAAGCTTTACTAATTTCTTAAACACATAAAGCAATGCTTAATTGAACCCT